>NC_056509.1:6204250-6220219 GCF_014905685.2 Nematolebias whitei
ACAGATAGGGACAATCTAGGGAACAAAGAGTTTGGCATTTCTACGTATCTTTGTATAATGATGATCCCTAATGATTTCAAGGTCCAAGGTGACCCCTTTTGGTAAAAACCTGTGTATATTCCTGCTTCACATCCAAGTGACGTAGAAATGCCAAACTCTTTGTTCCCTAGATTGTCCCTATCTGTCCGTCCATAAAAGACAGTCTACAATAAGTTGTCCATGGTGTAACTCCACAAATGTTTTGGCTAGAAAATGACAGAATGTGGCTCCACACTAGACCCAGTTTTTACTAAGGCCACTTCTACCACAGAAATATTGAGTGGTACTCATGTAGACAACCACTGTGGTCATAAAATGGTTTGGATTGGCTGGTAGTCATCAACTGGTAAGTTCTTCATATTGCAACTGATACCTGCAGGTTCGTGCTGTTTCACTGAACTTTAGTTTGTTGATTTACATCATGGACAAAGATATTATAAGTCAAACTGACCTTTGACCTTACTATCGCACGTATATTCATGATTGTTGTGTGGGAGAATTGGGGACTGTCTGAAGGCAGCCACCTATTATTATCCACCTGAAAAGGGTCTTGCTCTTCCTTCAACTTTAATGTGGCCCGAATCGCAACGTGTATCCCCACAAATCTTGTATCAAAATGACACCGGGATGTGTGCTTTTACTTTTATTGTCATTTTGAATTACAAAGTACCGTGGTGACGTAATTGCAAAAAAAGACACTGTTTTTCTCATTGAAAACACTGACAGAACTCTTCACAGCCTCTGACTGCCACAGTCAGGTCACATGACCGAGAGGGAAGAGGTCCCTGAATAAAACACTGATTAACTTTTAGAGACATTTTGGTTGAAGATGGCTGCCACAGCTACCTCAGGAAACTCAAAATTGATCTTTGAGATGTTGAGCTGAAATCTGGAATGGGAGTAGCTGAGAGCAAGTTGTTACACATTCCTGATGATGCAAATAAAAAATCTGAGATGGCCGCCTTAGCTAAAAGTAAAAAATTACAATAACTCAGCTATCTTAAAAGATGAGTTGAAATTTGGTGGGGCTGAGAATGTTCCCCATCTCATACTGGATCCAAATCAAAAACCAAAGTTGGCCGTCATATGTTAAAAGAAAAAATGACTATAACGCATTGATTTATTTATGTTTTGCCATAATGAGCTGACATTTGGTATGATGGCAGCTGAGAACAAACCTCAACACATAGTACTGTCAAATCAAAATGTGGAAATTCAGTTCAATTCAGTTTCTTTATATAGCACCAAGTCACAAAAGAAGTCATCCAGGGCACTGAACAAACACAATGACTACAACGTGGCTGTCCCATCAGAGTTTCTCCAGAAACTCTAGTTCACCTTAATATTTGTTATAAAATATTGTTCAAACTTCACTGATCACTGAATAGGGTTGCATAGCTGCTATAGAAATGCCCAAGCTGAATACAAAAATACCTTCTTAGCTTTACCTGCTGATGTCTGGGATATAATTCAATTGCAACACTTTTAATAAGAGTTAAGTTTTTGCAAGTTGGAAAAATAATTATTTTCTTTACACAAGGCTGAAATTAAAAATAAAAAGGTCTTGCTTTTTTCTGATTCAAATTACATGAAGGGTAAGAGTAAAGGCCGATTCAATAGAAAAGTATAAGAAAGTTTTAGATATGCTTTTTAAAGTTAGCAGTTGTTAATAAGGGGCACGATTACCAGAGTATGTTGTTCGTTAGAATGTATAGTAAAGACTTGAACCTCAAACAGTTGTCTTAATTTGTTGTTCAGGTAATAAAAGCTATAGAGGAAGGCTACCGTCTCCCTGCCCCCATGGACTGTCCTCCAGGATTACATCAACTCATGCTGGACTGCTGGCAGAAAGACCGAGCTGAACGACCCAAGTTTGATCAGATCGTTGGCATCCTCGATAAAATGATCCGCAACCCTAACACCTTGAAAACCCCAGTGGGAACATGTACAAGGTAAGGAAATAAAACCTTAAATGAATCTGTTTCAAATGTGGACTTAGGCGATAAAGAATTTCTACTTTTATTATAGTCCATTAATAGATTGTCTAAAGTGTTCAGTGGATGATTTGGCCTCTCTAGTTCAAAGATGAAAGATAATTCCTGGGGAATCGATTCCCCGTAGCAGCCTCTGTATGGCTTTATGGTCAATAACGGGGCTTTTAAATCAATCTCTATAATGAGTTCCTCGTACTTCAGAGAGCAGAGGGAGTGCCGGCACGCACTCTGACATTTGTCAGATGAATTTTATTTGCAGTCAGGACATCTTTCCTGAGGTGAGATGGAGCTTAGAGGTTACATCTGGTTAAAAAGCTCTCGATTATATAGAGACTGCAGAGCAGGGCTTTAGAAATGTATTCAGATTGAAAAGATATTGACTAAAATATTTTTCAGAAGTGCAGGCAGACACGCTGCATCTGTTTATGAGTTGCTTCTGGATCGAAACCTCTGAATAGCTCTTTTTTCTCTCCCTTTTCCAATTTGCCACCCTGCTGGATGCCTGTAGTCATTGCTTTGTCTGGCCTTATGCTTGATTATGATTTCAGATGAACACTTCCTGTTCACATAAGACATGAATGTTTCTCTCTGCTCATCCTGCAGACCAATTAGCCCCCTGTTAGATCAGAGCACACCAGACTTCGCTTCTTTCCGCTCGGTGGGAGAGTGGCTGGAAGCCATCAAGATGGAGCGCTACAGAGACAACTTCACAGCAGCTGGCTACAGTTCCTTAGAGTCTGTGGCCAGGATGTCCTTAGAGTGAGTACAGCATTCAAACTAACCACTTTAGAGGGATGCTCTGGTCATTTTTAAAGGGATGTTCTGTCGCATTGTTGTCAGTAGTTGGTGCCTCATCAGCTGTGACATCAGAGTGAAGAAAAGGGCTGACCTTTTGGGTAACAAACCAGGACCTGTGTTTTGTTTTTCAGGTTTATGAAGCAAGACTTTTCCAAAACCAAACATCAACACTACAATAGTTAATAAAACATCAATACTTTTGTATGACACCATTTGTTTTGCTCGCTGCCATTTTCTCAACGCAGCGCCTCTGGTACAGTGGGCGTCTGGTCGTGGGATTAGATGCACTCACGGTGTTCACATCTCACACATTAGAATGTCTGTGTGCTGAGCATAGTCTCTGCCCACAGTGCTGAGGATCCTGAATGCATCAGTCCAGTGGATCAGTGATTCCAATCAGTCCAGAAGTTTACCCAACTCCTGGTGAACTGATCTGCTCAGCAGCCTCGGCACCATCATCATAAACCCAGTCCATGTTTTGTACACATACGTTTGGGTGCTATCACTATATTATCTGCTCATTGGAGCAGGTGAAGCAGCACTTTCTCGGTTCCCAACAAAAAATATTAAACATAATTGCAACAACACTGAATGACTGAATTTCAGGTCTCTCTTGTAAATGAGTCCTTGAGGCTCAGTGGGATTAACCTGTAGAAATAAAGGTTGAATGAAAAAAAAAGACATCACACAACTTAGGAGAACATGATATCCACGTGTTTATAAAAAGTGGGAATAAAAACCTCCCTGTGCTGATCTTATACTGGCATCCAGTCCACCCGGAGCTGGTTGCAGGTGATTACTTTTAGCTTTCCAAAAATCTTGGCTAAAATTGGAATAAAAATAAAAGTTTTGTAAATGTTTCCATCAGGTTTCATATTTAGATTAACCAAAGCATTATGCCAAAGTATGTTTGAAATAAAGAAATAATGTTTATAATATTTGAACCTGGGTCGCCTGCATCAAACAATGTGGCAGTTTTTGTTGCACAAACCAGAAAAGCAGCGTCCTTTGGACTAGAGACTGATACGTAAGGACTGATACGTATCGGTAGGACTGATACGTATCAGTCCTACCGATACGTATCGGTAGGACTGATATTTTAGTCTGATATAGGCCATTGAGGTTCTGTTGGTATCGGTGACAGTAAAAATGTCTATATCAGTCGGGCTCAACTTTGGACAAGTACACGTGGATCTGTGATGTAGACACCATGAGAGTAAAATTGTTAAAAGCCCCACTTTTCTTCCCTAATTTATCACGTAATCATCTGACAGCAGCTGTTAATCTGAGGAAACAGCCAATAACAAAACAAGTGGTTTCATGTGAAATGTAGAGGTTTATTAATAACTAATGTAGGGATTTTTAACTCCAGTGTGTTCTTTTGGTTCTATGAGCCTAAAAAATGAAATATAAATATGAACCAAGTTTTTTGGTGTCTGCCCTTGTCTGCACACTCAAAGAGCTGTATGATTGATTGATGTCACTGATCAGAAGTATTGATCACTGTTGGACAGAACATCAGTTCTAAAATGACCAGACTGACCTTACAACTAGGACCTTCCCTACAACACTCATTTTCACGAGGTAACAACTCGGTCTTTTTCTTAGCATCATAGGTTGGGCTTTACTTACTCAAACCACAGGGAAGTAATCTACCAAAGTAAAGTCAGGTCATGGGGACAGATTACAAAAATAATTTAAAAACTTGTTGAAACGTTTCGTCTTTTGTCCAAAAGACTCCTTCAGTCTGAGGAGCTGCAACAAACTCTGTCTTATAAATAGCCCCTTCTCATGGTGGATCAACCAGTTTGTTGTTGACATGGGCGGCTGTGGCTGAGTGGTCAGAGCAGTCGTCCTCCAATGCAAGAGTTGGGGGTTCAATTCCACCAGCAGTCACATGCTGAAGTGTCCCTGGGCAAGACACTGTGAACAGCTAGTTCTGGATGTCAGCTGGTTGATCCACTACGAGAAGGTGATATTTATTAGACTGAGTTTGTTGCAGCTCCTCAGACTGAAGAAGTCTTCTGGATAAAAGACGAAATGTTTCAACAAGTTTTTATACTTTTTAATTTTTTGAATCTGTCCAGAGGACGTGACATAACTTTGTTACACAGTAAATTAAGTTTTCTAGAACAGATATTTGGTTGAAACAAGTCTTTCTCTTCTGCTCAGTTTCTATTGTTTACCATATTTTAAAGGATCAGTTCCATTATTTCAACAAGACTTCACTACTGCACTGATATTTCCTTCATTTAGAACATGAGTATTTTAACTTAAAAGCAGAAATGATTTGTTTCTGTATTTGTTTGTGTGGCTCAGAGATGCTGAGCTCACAGCTTCATAGTCTTTTCAGAGAGCTTTTAGACATCTGCAGGAAAAGTTGGCATCCACTTCTGCTTTAGTTTAATAAACATCATCTCACAGGGTAGAACAGACCAAGAAGGTCAAACATTTCATCATTAACAAGTGCAACCAGTCTTTTTTTACTGATTTCTTTAGATTTGCATTTAGCGTTCTGCTTGTATCGTTTTTAACATCTCTTCATTTCACCACAATCATCTAAACACTGCACATTAGCAGACAACTCTTTGTAGAGCTATTGTAATGGAGGGAAGAGCAAAATCCACCCTCTTTAAGTTCTACGGCTTCATAAATCAGGGCATAATATCAACTAGAAAGTACCTGTAGAAACTAACGGGGACTGCCACATTGCAACAATTTAAAAATTTTGATTTGAATCATTTTTAGATTTGAATTCAGAATATGCTGTACATCACTGTCAGGTACAACCACACCAAATTTCAGCTCAATATCTTTTAAAATGGCTGAGTTATCATGTTTTATCTCTTGGATAATCTTCCATCCTGGATATTAGATGTGCACTAGGCAGCTACCGTTCTAGGCAGTCCCCCACAACCCACTCTCAGCTACAGCCATTCCAAATGTTGCTCAGTATCTCAAAGAGTGACTGACTTATAGTCAATTTTGTGTTTTCTGAGGTAGCTGAGGCAGCCATCTTGAACCAAAATGGCTCCAAATGTTAATCAGAGTTTTGTTCAGAGACCTCTACACTCTTAAGTCATGTGACCTGACTGTGGCAGCTAGAAGCTAGTTCTGTCAGTGTTTTTCAATGAGAAAAATGGCGTCTTTTTTGCAAATTACATCACCATGGTAACTCAAAACTACTGTGGCCCTAAGGTGTAAATGAACAACATTTGAAAAAACGGAATTACATCACAGTATTTTTCTTTGTATAAGTCTCAGTTTTTTGCATAATGTACATGCCCTGTGACTTATAGACCGAAGCGACATATTTATGGATTTTTCCCCCATACTTATAAACCATTGTTTGGCTGAGTTTTCATTCATTCTGACTGAAAAAAAAAGAGCAGTACCACTTTCAGCCACTTGATGGCAACAGAGTAGTAATAGTTGTATCACGTAATAGGTAAACTTAGCTATAATGACATGTTCAAAACAAAAACAACTGGACTTTATTGGTTTTTTTTCTTTTTTACTTTTTTGAATTTGCCATGTCCTGGATGACTGAGAATCTTCACCAGCTATTAATGACTCAATCGGCCAGCCACAGTCTCCCCACCTTGGTTCTGCTAGTTGTTTGGACCGACCGTCAATCCAGCTGCACTGCCCCAGTGAAATGCAGCTGATTTGACCATTAAAGTGCATTTATTAAGCAAATGTTAGACTGACACACACCTTTGCTATAATTTCGAGCAAACAAATAATTGTTTAGGTGCTTTTCTTGTGATTTTTCGGAGAAACAAGCCGCGTTCCTCCTTCCTTTTCTCTTCATCTGCGCGTTCATGGAGCACCGAGGGAGCAAACTATTTTTTAAATGCAGCTGATTTGACTATTAAAGTGCATTTATTAAACAAATGTTAGACTGACACACACATTTATTATAATTTCGAGCAAACAAAAAATTGTTTTTAAGTGTTAGTCTTGTTAAATTCTTGTTAAAGTCCTCCCGTGCACGCTCCCGTGGCCATCATTTGGCAGCCCATCGATTATTGGCACAACACCATTCCACATTTCCGGGTTGTCAGCGGTGACGCATAACAGATACAACGTATATGGCAAAGCGACATATTTATGGGTTTTTCCACTTCATTAGACAAATGTGGACTGATGTGACTTAGATGGCGGTGCGACGTGTATGGCGGAAAATTTGGTAAGCCAAAGCAGAAGTGGCCCAAATCTCATTTGAAAAAATGGAATTACTTTTGGAAAAAAAATGGAATCACATTTCAAAAAACAGAATTACATTAAGCCAAACAGGAAGAATTTTTTTTTTTACTTTATTAACAGCATAAAACTGAACAACAGAACAATATACAGTACATCCTGATTTATTTTTTATTTTTTGTTGTTTTTTGAACATCCAGAGGACCTGACTTAACTTTTTTAGCATATACAGTACACACACATCTCTGTTGTGTGTGTACTGTATATTGTTCTGTTGTTTGGTTTTATGCTGTTAATAAAGTAAAAATTAAAAAAAAACTTCCAGTTTGGCATAATGTAATTCCGTTTTTTCAAATGTCATTCGTTTTTTGATTTTTTGATTTTTTTTATGTCATTCCGTTTTTCGAATGTAATTCTGTTTTTTCTAATGTGATTCTGTTTTTTTTTTCTAATGTGATTCAGGTCTCTTCCGCTTTGGCTTAATTAGTTCCGTTTTTTCAAACATTGTTCATTTACACCTTAGGGCAACCTTACAAAACACCAATGAAAGTAACAGCACACATCACGGTGCCGAGCCGGTCGTTTTGATATAACATTTGTGGAGGTACACATTGAAGTTCGGGTCGCATAAAAGTTGATAGAAGAGCAAGACCCTTTTCAGGTGGATAATAAGAGGTGGCTGCCACTCAATGATCATTCATCAGGTTGTAAAATGATTTTAGTCTAATTCGAAGTAATGGGAAAAAACAAAAACGTTGGTTACGTGCTGTAACCCCATATTCGATGAGTATAGGCGTAGCCCTTAAAGACGTGTTGCTAGAGGGTTTATCCCTATACGCTCAGCGCTGCACTGAAAAAACTTTAGTCCACACCCACCTGCTGTGTGGGCCTCACCCCGGTCCGTATAAATTACGGTGAGACCGGGTAATCGGCTCCCAAAAAAGCTTTTTTCTTCAGCCATTTAGGAACCAGTGAGGCCCAGAGCTTAAAGGGCTACACCTATACTCATAGAATCTGGGGTTATAGTACGTAACCAATGTTCTGTTTCATATAGGCTTCTCCCTTTAAGACTTCTCGCTAGTGGGTTAAAGGCGAAGCAGGATGTAGTCTATGCCTCACTGGGTCCACTCAGACACAACATGAAGCACCTGCTTGCACAAAAAAAAAACATTTCATCACTCAGTCTTCTGTGTGCGTAATTACGCGCTGCGTAATTGCGTGCTCCATGCGCAGGAGCGCACCGGAGAAGATCTCTGGTGAGGAAAAAAGGCTGAGATAGCAGACCTGCTGCTGTGAATAGGAACAACGGAGAATACGAATTGTAACAGTAACAATGAACAGAGCAGGCCAACAGCTCCTCAGGATGAACCGATTAATAACAATAAAATCAGCAGTCATGAACTTGTGACTGATAATAACTATCTCACACAACGACTGCATGCAGGTAGGTTTGAGCTCAAAAGTGAGGCTCCATGAAACAAATAATAATCATTCTGTCAGAACCCTGAGAACAGAATGGGTCATGGAGAAAGTAGAAACATCACGTAGATAAAAACGACTAATTGAACATGGTGATGACCAGGCAGCCGTCATACAAATATTCTCCACTGTCATCCCTCCATGCAGAGCCATGGAGGATGAAAACCCTCTGGTGGAATGCGCTGAGATTCTCTGGAGGATCCAGTCCAGATGAACTGTAAGCTTCAGAAATAGCCTCACACAACCAGTGTGAGAGGCCCTGGGTGGATAGAGGACGTCCTGAAGAGCTGTCCCAGTAATGCACGAACATATGCTGAAAGTAGCGCAGTGCGGCCGTGTGCGCCATGTAACACGAAAAAAGGGCGCATGGGACAGAAGGAGGTGAGATGTTGTTTCCTCTTCAGAGTTATGAGGAAGAGGATAAAGCCCATCCAAGGTTATCAATCTCGATCTGAATGAGCTTGTGATGCTTTTCAGAGCAGGGTTAAAACGCAGTACAGCTGAACTGCCGTCAACTTGAATTCTGAGACACGAGGGAGCAACAGAGAGAGCAGATAACACTCACTCTCTTTATCAACGTCAGAACTAACAGCAGGGCTGTTTTAATGACAGAATTTAAGTGAAACCTGATCTAAAAACTCAGAATGAGCTTTGATCAGAGCGTACAGGACCATCGTTAGGTCTCACTGTGAAGCTAGTGGACGTGACACCGGTCTGTGTCTCCGTACACCTTTCAGGAAATGCTTCATCAACGGGTGATTAAGAACTGTTTTGTCACCGAAGCCCTCGTGACAGGAAGAAATAGCTGCAGCTTAAGTTTTAATTATGCTGAACGCCAGATTTCTGTTCATCAGCTGCTGCAGAAAGTACAGCATGCCACCTAGTGGCCATGAGATGGCCTCCACGCCTTTCTCTGTGCACCAGCGCTGAAAACACTGTCCACTTGATGTGTACAACGTTGTGGTGGAAGCAGCTCATGCTCCCTGAACGTACGCACCACATCCTGTGGGAGGCTCATCTTTCTAAACGGATCTGCCGGAAGTACCGACATTTTAAAGAGCCGTTTTCCGGTCCATCTGGGAGTATTACCATTGGTCAGAACCGACCAGACGGGGTGTGTTTTGTGACGTAAGAGGTTAGAAGACAGCAAGAATTGTTATGGAAAGATCAGAAATGTTCTCACAGACAGAGAGAGTTTTGTTTTGGCGCGTTTCAGAAACAGGTGCCAAAAACCTCTATATTTATGTCTGAGAGGATTCTAAAAACATGCCAACAACTTGTTTTGCGTTTGACTCCAACCTTGGACCAACTTACACTTGCTCATTCAAAAGCAGAAATCAGAAAAGGCATAATTACTCTGTAACAGCTTTGACATGAGTTCTAACTTTGCGTGAGAAAAAATCATTACACAGTTAATAAAATTGATTAGTTCACTGCAACATCTAAAATGGTTTGAACTAAGACACTTTGATTATCAACATTTGTAAAATAGTAATGATAATAAAACAGAGAGTGTTCTTTTCACTTGAATCTTCAGAGAGAAAGTCTCAGGATGGGTGAACCTGTATTTCTGGATTCAAATCAATGAAATGACAGTTCCTGTCCCACAAGGTTCTTAAGGTCAAGATTTTTGACCTTAGACTTAGTTTTTGACATGGGCCTAGTCCACTACAAGGGACAGGTTGCTGGTCCATCCTGGAAGCTTTTGCCCAAAGTGTCACTGCCAGGCTTGGCTCCGGGGGGGACCGAGGGAAAAAACAAGGATCGGTAAACCCTCTACTCTGGAGATGGAGGCGAAGACAGATGTCTTCAACTTTCCGGCCCAGTTGCAGCCTCGTTCCAGTGTGACGTCACAGCTGGACAGCGAGGTCAGGTGGGGTCAGGGCGACGAGTCGGGGCAGAGCCAACCTTGCCGCCAGATCATCCTATCAGAGCGGAGGGAGGCGAGGGACGGAAAATCCCTTGTGTTAACATCCTCCTGGATTATGCCGGGCAGCTCTGAAAGGAGGGCGCAGATGGCTGGGAGCGGTGTGGTCACCAACGTGGGAAGATTCGAGGTGGCTGAGCATCCGCTCGGCCACTCGTCTTCCGTCACTACGCTCTCCAGGAGGGAGGGGGTAGCGCCGCATCGCCTTTCTTGGAAGAGTCATTTGATTCACTGCGTGACTACGTCAAAGAAGGCGGTGGCGTCGTCCGGCGCATAACGTCCCACCACAGAAAAAAAAAAACTCAGCTGCTGCCAAAAACGCCTTTTTGAGGGAATCATCCGATTTACCTCGAAAAAAAACACGTTAGAAAAGGCGGTGGCGTCGTCCAGCGAGTAGCGGCCCTCCACGGAAAACGTTCAGTGGGGCTGCTGCTGACATCGCCTTCTTGAGGAAATCATTCGATTACCGCGAGGAACAAACAGTTAGAAAAGGCTGTAGCATCGTCCAGCGGGTAGCGGCCCGCCACTGAAAAAACATTCAGCGGGGCTGCTACTAACATCGCCTTTGATTACCGAAAGGAAAAAACACGTTAGAAAAGGCAATGGCGTCATCCAGCGGGTAGCGGCTTGCCACGGAAAAGCACTCCTCGGCGCTTACCTTGAACAAGACTGTTCGTCTGCTTCTCCTCGGGGAGGAAGAGCTCACTGGGACGGCAGGAGGTTGGCGTGGTGGAGACCCAGGCATCCTTGACAAAGGTTGTGCCGGTCAAAGCTGGACAACTTTTCCTTCTTCGTTCTTCTGACAGTGCTAGCTAGCTGGCTGAAGAAAAAATGGGAGTCGATTACCCGGTCTCACCGTAATTTATACGGATCGGGGGTGAGGCCCACACACAGCAGGTGGGCATTGACTATACGAAATAGAACTACTAAAAGCAAATTTCACCATAGGTTCATTAGAGGCAAGATTTAAATGGTTTCAGAACCAGGTAAAGACCAGATCATTGGAGACTGCCTGAAGGCAGCCACCTATTATCCACCTGAAAATGGTCTTGCTCTTCTTTTAACTTTAATGTGACTGGAACCACAACATGTACTCCCACAAATGTTATATCAACACAACCGGCTCAGCATTGTGATGTGTGCTATTACTTTTTCATTGGCGCTTCGAGTTACCATGGATAAGTAATTTGTGAACAGAGATGCCATTTTTCTCATTGAAAAAACACTAAGAGAACTCTTAACAGGTCACGTGACCTAGAGGGGAGAGATCTCTGAACAAAACAATGATTAACTTTTGAAGCCATTTTGATTCAAGATGTCTGCTACAGCTACCTCAGAAAACTCAAAATTGACTCAGTCAATTATTGAGCTGAACTTTAGAATGGTAGTAGCTGAGAGCAAGTTGTTATACATTCCTGATGCAAATTAAAAATCTAAGATGGCCACCGTAGCTTAAAGGGAAAAATTACAATAACTCAGCTATTTTAAAAGATGAGCAGAAATTTGGTGGGGTTATAACTGAGAATGTTCCCCATCTCATACTGGATCCAAATCAAAAACCAAAGATGGCCGCCATATGTTAAAAGAAAACATGTCTATAACTCATAGATTTTTTTTTTTGCCATATTGATCTGAAATTTGGTATAATGGAAGCTGAGAGCAAACCTCAACACATAGTATTTTAAAATGGCTGCAACATGGCAGTCCCCATCAACTGTAGTTTTATTATGTCCTCCTGAGATGTAAAACCCTAGCCCTGGAAGAGAATGTGGACTTCCTGCATGTCCTGCTCCTAAAAGTTGGGTGTGTTTAGTCTTTAACTTGAGTCCATCAGACATAATTTACATGATCATGTTGTCTAGTAATGTAAAGTTGGTGTCCATGGGTCCATGAGCTGTCCCCTGACTGATGTGCTGTCCTGTCTTCCAGGGATGTGATGAGCTTGGGGATCTCACTGGTTGGCCACCAGAAGAAGATCATGAGCAGCATACAGACTATGAGAGCCCAGATGCTGCTTCTCCATGGTACAGGTGTCCAGGTGTGATGAGACAAAACAGGCTGCCATAGTCAGGGCACAGACACAAAAAGCAAAACGTATTCGGAGCGGTGCCTGGGCTGTGCCCGGGTTCTGCTCAAAGTAAACGGACGTGCGTTGTGTCTGACTCCTCCAGACTGGAACCACACCTTCGTTCCTCAGTGAGGGACTCAGGTTTGTCTCTTCAAACGGCACTAAGGAGAGGAAGAGGGAGAGAAACAGCAACACAACAGCAACTACCTGGACAAGATAACTGTTTTTTTTCTTCTATTTTTGTAGAAGCTCTAAAATCTCAACCACATAACAAAGGGCAGTTGGACAGGAGATGATTTACCTTTAGGAATGATTTCAGCGCACAACACGGCTGTGGATTTTCTTCATGAAGAAGAAAAGCTTGTTTACTTCCTTTGGTCGCTCGTTTCTTTTTGGATGTCTACTTTTTGCTTGCCACAGGGAGACGGCGTGGCTCATAAAGAACTTGTTTTTCTTCTCTTTGGATGTGACAACAGGGTAACTCACTTATAAATGCAGATTGAACTTTGGAGGTGTTGTTGGTGCTGAGCTGTGCTGGACTCCAAACTGTTTGCAGTTTTTTTTTTGGTTGTTTTTCCCGTTCATGCGTCGCCTTGCTTGTTTTTTGCCTGCATGATAGTTGAGGTTGGACATAATCTCAAAACTTTATCAAGGAATTTGCACTGAAGTGCAACACCAAGGAGCTGCAAGGGGCTAAATGTTCTTCTAATCACTGGACTTTTATATTAAAGTAGCAATATCCTTTTGACTTAGTATTCACAACGGCACACGGAGTCTGTGAACTTGCTTATTGATCAGTATGTGTCAGCACAGTTCAAAGACTGGAGTGAAAGTGCAGCCACTGCATTTTATTTAGCCTAAAACGTTGCACACTAACTCTGTTCTGTGGACTGGTTCAGCTGCAGGTGATGTTTAAGGGTGGATCTAGAAAAAGTAGATGTAATACTGCCTTAAAAGATGTTTAGATTAAGCATTGACACTTTTTTAGATGACTCAATGGCAATGCTTTTTGGGGTTCTTTTGTTTTATTTTGTCTGTGTAGCGCGATGTCTTCTTGATCTGACGTGCACAGACTCAAAGGGGAAGAGATGGACTTAAATGAGCAATAATTACAGAAGAGAACTGGTCCTCACTTGAGTTTCCTAAAGGTGCTAGATAGACATGCATGTGTGTGCTGTGCTCAGAACAAAACCTTTGAAAAAGATGAAAAAAAAAATCACCAGACAGGGAAGGAATGTTCCTCCGTGACCCAGAACAGTTTCCAGGGGTGCCCGATATGTTGATCGCAATGTACTGGTCCATCTCTGAGGTATTCTGGGTAGATGACATGGCATTAACAACCAGACGTCAGCCCATCATCATCTGTGAAATGAGTCTCTTGATTGACGGACAGGGCAGCCAGTCTGAGGCCCCGTTTACACGACGTGAAACGTTCATTTACAGACAACAGCCTCTCTGAAACTGAAGGTTTCTGAGTCCAGGTCTCAAGAGTGGAGGTTTTCAGGGGAACCCCCACAGGCTCAGCATTTTTCAGCCTGTAGGAGCAAAACTGATCAAATTCAGGCTCAAAAGAGATGTTGGTGTGTTCATCAGTTTGGAGTAACTGCGCAATGAATGCAGCTAGCTGAGCCCTGCATCAGGGTTGCCAGATAAATTTAAAACATCTTATTTACCCCCTCCTTTTCTGTGCATATGTTCAACAAACACAACACACACCTCATCTTAGAATATCTTTACTCAGCACATATGACAGTTTAGCTCAAAATACTATCATTTATAAAGCCACAGTACTGTAGTTTATAATTTATTATCTGGCAACCTGACTGACATGGAAACTACAGTTTTCTTGTAAACCTGCTCATTTTTTGTTTATTACCCACAATAAACATTGAAGAAACACTAATGTTTCCAGAGGTTGTTCTGTGTGAACAGGGCCTTACAGCAGGTAGATCATCATTTTAAAAGCAGCTGCAGGATGTAAAGGTGTGAGCAGCCCTGGTTTAGAGAGTGCTCAGAAAACTGCCTTGCCAAGTCATCAAATGAAATAATCGTCTTGTATTTTGCCTCTGTGATATGCTAAATATTTGATGAAAATCTAATGCGGCATGGAAATGTTGAATGAGAGGCTGCGCAGATGAAAGTGACACCATTTCAAACTCTAGAAAGGTGCCAATTAGCCATGCTCACATCATCTTCCAACACATTGCACCACCCAGAAATCAAAGAGCCCCTTCAGGGTTGGAGATTGATAAAGGAGGGACCAAAGGCTGGAGCGTGAGTGTGGCGCTCGTTGGGACTCCGTCCTGGCTCTGCAGGCAGCTCTTGTTTGTTGATGTCAGCTGCAGAAAGAAGATGGAACATGCATTAAAATCTGCTCCTCTTTTCTTCCGTTTGAAGAACGGTGAAGATGTGCTTAAAGTCAGCTTCTTTGGTGCCATCTGTCGCCACTTCAAGAGGAAAAAACATGTTTTCATGTTTGTGTAATACATTTTTACTGCATTTTCTTTGATAAGAAAATTAATTTATTCAGCTGTCATGTAAAAAACGAGCGGTGCTCACAGAAGAAACTGTTTCTCACTGCTGCTGTAACCTCAGAGACAGGTCTATATTTTCAAAGATGAAAAGAAGTTTTATTTTTCACCTTCGGTGCATAAACGGCAGTATTCAACCTTGAGCTCACTAACAGGAAGTGAAACCATCTGAAGTTCCCTTTTTTCTCCCTTTCTCTCAAAGTACAACCACATCGAGGGAGAGATGTTCACCTTTACCTGCTGAAGTAAAATGATTAATGTGTCTGAGCCCAGAGAGCTGGAGTGGACTTTAGGCAGATGGCAAAAGAAGAAGGTCTTTATCGGAGCTTTGGTGCGCACAGGGAGCTCTCGGAAGCAATGGGACTAAAACAGGGTTCTACAACTTAACGCTCGGGGGCTGCATCTGGCTCTTTACTTCCTCTGCGGTGGCTCCTTGTTAAGTTAACCAAAAATAGCATGGACATTAATGATATATGATATTCATAACCACAGTAGAAAAGGCTAGTTTTCCTGTCCACATTGTTGTAAATAAGATGACAGACTGACACTAATGGGACAGACCAAACCTCCTCTTTATTTAACTTCCAGCCACTTTTCCACACATCTTTCTCTGAACTCCAGCAGGAAATCGAACATTTATAACACATTTGAGGCCTCTATGCTATCCACCTTATTCCTAGCCACCGTGCTGCCTTGCGTGAATTATGGGCACAACTTCCGGCGTGTTTGTTTACGAGCTGATGTAGTTTCTCCGAGCATTGTGGATTTAATTTAAGCATGTAGGAACACCACCTGTCAGAGCTCAAACAGGACAATATGATCATACCGCTGCCTGATGAGGCCGAGGGATGGAGGACGAGCTGAAGAAGTGGCTGCAGATTACATCTACTAGCATATTTAGCTACATCTACTAGCATATTTAGCTAC
>NC_056509.1:6220229-6223475 GCF_014905685.2 Nematolebias whitei
ACTAGCATATTTAGCTACATCTACTGGCATATTTAGCTACATCTACTGGCATATTTAGCTACATCTACTAGCATATTTAGCTACTTCATCAACTCGGTTCTTCTGACGATGAAGCGATGAACAACCTGAGAAGCTCTGAAGTCATCATCCCTGATGTTCTCGTCACTGTTTTCAATCTTTCTGAGTCTCTTCTCCGGTGGTTTATTGTAGTCCAGACACAAAGTAGGATGCAGGTTTTCCTCCGTCGGCCGTTTGCAACAAAGTGAAATGAGCACACAGACAGTGTTTTGGGTGGTCTCTTCAAGGTCACATTTTCAGCCACATTCTTCTTAATTCCTCATCTGTAGATAGGAGATGGAAACTATACGTCTTTTCACAGGAACTCTTTTGGTTTTGGGTCCTTGTTCAAAATTCTGTTGTTGTAGCCACTGATTTAGTTTGGTCTGGTTGTTCCTGCAGCCCTGAACACAACACGTACCTGAACTCAGCACGGCTATTTTAGTCAACGTTATAATCGTTAAATAAATGTGAACAAAACAAAAACAGAGTTTTATCTGATAAACTGAATGCAAATTACTTTCAAATAAACCGCAGTCCGTGCTCTGCTACCATGGATAACCAGTTCTAACTGCTACTTCCTGTCTGACAGGAAGTTGTCCCCAGAATCATTTAGACAGCAGAGCCCCCAGGAATAAGGTGGATAAGTCATCAAAATCATGTGTTCTACAATTATATGGTGTGGCATTCTGATGTTTTAATCAAAGGCTAACCTTAGATTATAAATTAAATAAACCAATTGTAAATATGTGAAGCTCTTAGCCTTCTGTCAAAGAACTTCAATAAGTCACAACCACTTCTCTTACCTGTGGTAGATGACCCAAGTTTGGAAAAATATTTTACATCCATCATGATTGGCTTTACAATCAACAGGACTCCAAACTCTAACCTTTCATAACGGTTCATGTGAATCGCATTTTATAAACCTTTTGTCAGTTTTCCAATACAGTTATTTACATGGAAGTTTAAAGTTATTTAAGAGCATGAATGATCCCAGCAATAGCAACATGTAGCACTTTGATATGGGCAGAAACTTGTGCCTTCAGAAACTGAATTTGAATTGCTCAAACTGAATCTGTATTTGCGTATTTTCAAAGTATTCAAATTAATTTGCTGAATTGAATCTGAATCTAATGGTTTGAAACTGTATTTCCTTGTATTGAAAATTCAGTTTGACTACTTTCCTTTTCATTTCTATAATTCAATTTCAATTCCAAAACTCGTTTTTTTTGTGTGACACGATTTATGTTTCACATCAGTGCACCTTCCTTTACGGAAATGTAGGTGTGGGGTTCAGTCTCACGGGGGCAATAATGCAACAGAGTGGATGCAATCTGCCATAAAACACCAAAGAAGAACTTCCTTTATGGCATATTTTGAGCTGGAGCAGAGGCGTGCACGAGTTCATGCCAAGTTCATGTGCGCGCCACTGCTCCAGCTCAGAATATGCCTCAGTACACCAAAACGTAAATCTGTCAATCTGAGTTCAGTTACTCTGTGGCTTGCTCATGAAGCCTTAGATAGTCCATTGTCCTGATAAGACGATGGTCAGCCGGCACAGTTCTAATAAGACTCCACGTGGGGGGGTGCGATAAACGAAGCTTTTCCTTAGTTGACACATTTCCCAGGAGAAATTAAATCAGCCTGTTCTGAGTCCAGCTGGGGAGAGATTCAGATAACCACAACTGTTGATTTATTCAGGCAGACTATTTTCCGTCAGCCTTGAGTTTGTACTGATACTTTCCAAGGTCCAAAATGTCCAGATTAGGGTGCATTCCACTGGTCCGTGCTTACGAGCCTCTTCAAGATGGTGTTTTCATGCTGACGAGTCCCACAGCCGCAGGTGGCATGCGATTCAAATCACTTCCAACTTACGGCTTCGCTCGTAAATCAGCTGATTTTGAGTCGTCCAACACGAACCAGACCTTCACATAGACAGTGCAGCCCGTCCAGGTCCAAATTAGCTGCGGCCATCTTCTTTGTATGTTGATAAGCCAGGATCCAGACTATTCCAGACACAGGAAACCTGTTATCATAACTCCAATTATCGGAAATTTCAGCATCCTCGGACGATAGCAGAGGTAGACCCCCCCCCCCCCGAGATATATCCAGCTGCACATCTCGTCCAAGCAGATGAGGGTTCTCCAGGACCATATCGCTTTGTTGAAAGAATTTGTAATATATGTCAAAAGTCCAGTTGGTCAGAGTTTCCATTTGGGGAGATGTGTAAAAAATAGGATCTGCTCTGATACACAGACAGAGCCAAAGAAGCAGGAGCAGAACTGGGAGAGGGAAGTAATGCGTGCGCCTTGTTAGAAAGCTGGTGAAGAAAAAAAATGGGAATTAAAATTGAATTACAGAAATTAAAATGAATGTAGTCAAACAGAATTTTTCAACACAATGAAAATGCAGTTTTAAACCATCAAATTCAGATTCAGTTTAGTGAAACTCATTTTCAAACCAAAGGATTTAATTTTCAAATTACGTGAATTCAAATTCAGTTTCTGATGGAACAACTTTCTGCTCATACTTTGAGGCCATTCAGGGATCACACCCAACAGAAGGTTGAAAACTCAGCTTGAATAACAAATTTGACATAAAGATAACGTGTAAAGGATTGAATAACCGTCTTCTCATGAAATGTGACATTATGAAGATTAGAGTTGTTTAAAGATGGCAGCACCCACTTTGAAGGGGTATCAGTTTAAGCTGATTCATGAGCTGATGCCCGCTGGCCCAAATGGACCCTCTATCAAAGTAGATTGAACGCTACCTCTAACTCTTATTTAAACACTGTTGTAAATTTTACAATACAGTAGTCCCTTGCTACTCGCAGTTCATTTTTCGCAGACTCTCTCTATCGCAGTTTTTCAAAGTAAGATTGGACATGACACACAATGGCTGACTGATGCATGAGCCGCCCGATTTTTATTTAAAATAAATTATTTAAAATTATTTAACACCTGTGTGCAGCCTACAGCTGTGGAAGAAGCTTCCTCCTCAAGCTGATCAGCTGATCTCCACTCTGCATGGAGACCAGCTGATCTCCATGCAGAGTGGAGAAGTGGGCGTGGTCAAGAGTGCAGCCAGAGGCATAGAGCTGAGATCATGATGGTATGCACTTTTAGTGTTTAGAGTTTGGAAACATTGTTTAGAATATTGCAAGAATGTGAGAAGGGTTTAAAACTC
>NC_056509.1:6223575-6229315 GCF_014905685.2 Nematolebias whitei
ATATATATATACACATACATATATGTATATATATATGTGAGTGTGTATATATATGTGTGTGTGTATATATATATATATATGTGTGTGTGTATATATATATATGTGTGTGTATATCTATCTATCTATATATATATATATATATATATATTATAATATGTGTGTGTGTAAAGACGTTTTAAACATTTCCCACAGTGTTGCAATGTTCTAAACTCTACATGCTCTAAAAGAGCCCAGCATGTCATGATTTCAGCTCTCTGCCATGCCTACTTCGCAGCAGTGTGGATATATGACACTGCAGGAGGAAGGTTCTCCTGCAGCTGTGGGCTGCACACAGGTGCAGCAGGTGCTAAATACTTTAAAACAATTAATTTTAAATAACAATTCCATGCTGAATTCTCCAACTTCTGACACAAATCTTGCAAATATGGATGACACCATGTGTCCTTCTTACCTCGCTAGATGGTTGGCTGCACCAAGGTTTGAATTCTGACACCCTGATCTTATGTATCAAAGTTGTTCGACAGGACGTGACAAACCATCCAGCCTGGAAATGTGCAAAAAATTTGGCCCTCAGTGATTTGTGGTTGTAACCCCAAAAATGGAAAAATGGTTCTATACAGTTTATCCCAGGAACAACCTAAGAGATCTCTGTCCAGTAGAGTGCAGTCCAAGGAACAAGGCCCAGGTCAGGGATATTTAACTGAACGGCTCAGGGGGTCACAGTTACTGAAAGCCAGCAGCTCAGGGGCCGGACACCCAGCAATTGAAGTCATCATGTAAATAAACCAACGTTTACAATGATCTGTTACCTTTTTAATTTGTTTTGTTGCATTGAATCAAAAGTGCAATAAACAGAACCAAAGAACCAAAAAAAAAAAGATTATTTTTTATGAACTCATTGGCGAGTGAATGAAGTCACCCAAGGGCTGGAAGTGGCCCACGGCCCCCAGATGAATATCTCTGGCCTAAGTCCTCTCTCTGGTACAGTAGATAAACCAGGTTCAAAAAGCAACCACTGATGTGGAAAAAATAGAGCAAGCTGTGCGTATAAGTGTGAGTATAAAAATAAGTTTTAAAAAAAGACAACCAAATTTTTCTGTAGAGATTGTAATATATTTCCAAAAATATATGTACAGTCTATTACAAAGATTAAAAAGCCAAAAAAAACAAACAGTCTAAATAACAGGAAATGTTCTAATAAAATGATCTTACAGTTCTGCTGTTAAAGAAAATACTTTGACCAGTGAATTTAGTCAATACTTTCACTGAAAAATAAATAACAAACCAACATTCTATATTACATTACTGTACAAAAACTAAAGACAAAACTGCAAATAAAGCCAGGACTACAGATGAAAACGAAACCAGCTGTCTTTGGTCCTAAATGAACAAAAAAATCTTGTGGGTTGACAATAATTTCTTTGTAAAATACAAAAATATAGTGCATTTATTTTAATGTATTCAGATTTCTCTAATGAGTAACAGGTGTAAAAAAAACAATATAAATAAAAATGTACAAGTTTTACAATTAGAACATATACAAAGATCCTCTTAAATCGCAGCTCTTGTTGACATGACTGATAGTGCTGCTGTCTTTGGAATTCCCTTTAGCGTCTAACAAAGTTAAGACAGGTCCACTGGACGGATTGAAAAAATAACAATTAAAAATTAAAAACTTGTTGAAACGTTTCATCTTTTATCCAAAACACTTCCTCAGTCTGAGGAGCTGCAACAAACCCAGTCTTATAAATAGCACCTTCTCAGAGTGGATCAACCAGTTTGCTGCTGACATCCAGAACCAGCTGCTCACATGCTCAAGAAGGACCATCAGCCTAACGAGGGATCATTAGTGCCCTGATGGCTGTTTACTATTCACAGAGGGCTGAGGGTGCATTCACACCTGATAGTCCAGTAGACTCGGTTCTGGACCAATATTCATGACCTTTTGTTACATTTGAGCTGGTGCGTTTGCATTCACACTGCACTGTGAAGTCAAGCCAACCTGTTCCCTCGCTCGCCTGTGGGGGCGCTGCATCAAGAACTACTGAAAGAAACAACACAAAAACCTCTGAAGACATGTCTTCTTCTTCTTCTTCTGGAAATAAAAACAAAAACGAAGTGGCATCAAGTTTTAGCAGTTTTAGGAGTTATATTTTGTCATTTTTCAAAAATGGACTCAGCATGAGCAGAAGATGAGACAGAAGACCATGGAGAATATTGTTTTCCACACAAGGCAGCTGACGGATCCATATGAGGTCAGAGAAATGCGTGTTTGTTTGTCCTGCGCTGTACTCCACTTCCTGCTTGTGGAGCGGGGCTCGGTCTGTTTACATTCACACTGTACTTGAACCACGCTGGAGTTTTCTTCTACCGGACCGAGACCTAGGTTTTAGCCCGGGCCAGAGTTCACCTTTTTGTTCCGTGACAGAGTTCGATGGTGCGTTCAAACCTCCCCAAACGAACCGGACTTTCTAGGAAAACGAACTAGAGTTCGATTAAAGCGGACTAAACAGGGCTGGTGTGAATGCACCCTGAGTGATACTAGCAATAACAGCATTTTAAGAGGGGGACAGTTGAACACGGATTGAACATGGAGGCTCCGCCCGTTTAATGATGGACAGTTTATCTTCACAAAGATGGCCTCCTTCACTCCTCTCTCAAACCATCGTTCCTCTCTGTCCAGGATGTGAACATCTTCATCCCTGAAAGAGTGACCGCTGGCCTGGAGATGAGTGTAGACCGCAGAGTCCTGGCCTGATGATGTTGATCTTCTGTGCAACCCAGTCTTTTGGATAAAAGATGCAACGTTTCAACAAGTTTATTTTCTTTTACATTTTTTTTAATCCGTCCAGAGGCCCTGACTTAACTTTGTTAGATTTTTCTACCTGGATTATTGAGCATGCATCAGGATATCCTTTTAATCTCCCCAACAGAGCTCATCTGCCATCCAACTCACTTCCAACCACTGAACCACTCTGTTTGAAAAAATACATCAGAGTTGTCAACCGTCATTCTTAATTTTGGCAATCACCTCAAAACCTACAGGTTGTTGTCTTTTTTTTTTACGTCTTTGCTGAAACAGAACTACAACAAAACATTTGTATTCCTGAATTTAGTGAGCTGAAGTTGGGGAATCCACCGGAACAAGCTGAAAGGAACAGCAAGAGGCTTGTGAAAGTTGTAGGCGTTTCAGACGCTGAATCAGTTGTACCCTGGCATTAATCTCTATTTGGCTTGAACTAATACCTCCCCTGTACGGAAAAAATAAAGAAAAGTAGAGGTGTCCTACTCTTGGGAGTGTGGGTCTCATCTTAGGGCTCAGGTTGAAAACCTGAGCGTGGAGTGGGGGGTTGTGGGTGCTGCCTGTGGAGTTTTGTGCTGACTCTATTCAGTTCAAAGCTTTGAACCGGTCCAAATTGCTGAGCTCTGCTGTACTGATGAAAGGAGGGTGTGCGTGACTAAGAGCTCTGGTCAGGGCTAATTCCTGGTGTCTCTAGTTAAAGGTGAGGGACAAAGTGGAAATGATTGTACAGCTCTAAAGCCAGTTGGTGTTTTTCATGTCAACAAACAGAAAGTGTGGAGCTCTCTTCTGTTAGACGATTCAAACAATATGCTTTAATCATAAACATTTGGTTCTGTGCTGTCTCACACAGTTTAATGTTTATTTGAATCAGACAAGAGCAACTCTTGGCACAGGGACTCCGTAAAATGTATCTCACATGTTCCCTTGCATGGGTTGTCTTGCTGGTCATTTTTTTTCTAACGTTGAAAAATGGGGCGACGTGTGGCGCAGCTGGTAGAGCTGTTGCCTGAGAAGGTTGCTGGTTCAAATCCCAGTCGGGGGCCCTTCTGGGTGGAGTTTACATGTTCTCTCCGTGCTGCATGTGTTTTCTCCAGGTACTCCAGTTTCCTCCCACAGTCCAAAAACATGCATGTTAGACTGACTGGTAACTCTGAATTGTCTCTACATGTGAGTGAGAGAGTGAAAGGTTGTTTGTCTCATTTGTCTCCATGTGTCCCTGTGATGGACTGGAGACCTGTCCAGGGTGTCCCCTGCCTCTTGCAAAGTGACTGCAGGACGTGGGCACCTGTGACCCTTGCGGCCCAGAAAGGAAGAAGTGGGTCAAGATAATGGATGGATGAATTCTAGAGTGCTACAGCTGTATTTTACACCAAAGTGGTTGAAAATATCAAAGTTCATGCTCAATAATCCAGGTAGAATAATCCAACATGGATTTGCTTCCGTGTTGGAACCACTTTGGCCATGATTGCCAAGAACGAGCTGGCGGGGGAGAGAGTGGACTCCAAAAACCATCTTAGCACCATCAAACTGGTTGGCCCATTATGAGAAGGTGCTATTCATAAGACTGAGTTTGTTGTGGCTCCTCGGCCTGATGAGGTCAGAGGACCTGTTGGATTTTCTACCTGGATTATTGAGCATGCATCAGGATTACGTTGTTACTTTTATATGGAAGATTAAAATGATTTATGAGAGTAACTAGCACCAGCAGTAGCAACGTGTTGCCATGTAGGTAGAGCCTGGGCGCACTTCCTGCTAATCACCATCATAATTATATTTCTGCCAAAATAATGATGTACAGTAGTCCCTCGTTTATCGCGGGGGATCCGTACCCTGAAGCTAAGGCTGGGCGATATGGACCAAATTTAATATCCCAATATTTTTAAGCTAAATCACGATATATGAAATAAATCGCAATATTCAAACATCTGCGAAGTTCACGGCACAAACCAATTCAGACATGTTCCTAGTTTTAGAATTTTACATCGCTTTACAATGTAGCTGTTTTTGTGTCGTTTTTTAATAGAATTTCTTTCCATTTTTCAATTTCCACGCTTTCTTTTATGATTGTCTACTGTTGTCATCGTTCTTTGTTAAAACAGGTCTCTCCTGTAAATGAGTGCTCGAGGCTCAATGAGACTAACCTGTAGAAATAAAGGTGGAACGAATCCATTTTTTTTTCTTTCCATAAAGTAATAACAAAATATATTTCTGAGTGAAAGCTTTGTCCCTGTTGTCACACAGGCACATTTATTACAAACAGCTGACACTCTACTAATAAATGTCTAAAAAATAAACTATTTACATATATTAAAGTTAGATGGGCAGGAAAAGGAGAACTACTGTCACAGATTTTCAAGTCTTCCAGTGAGGGGTGGCATGACATAAAGCGCTGGCTTATCATATCACTAAAGACACGTCCTTAGCGGCTCTGTCTTGTTCCACAGTTGAGACTGGGACAGTGTCCTTAGCGATATAATAAGCTGCTGTTTTACCTGAGCTGCAGCTTCACACGCTTCATACTCCACTTATAGAGCTGTTTTAAAGGTGAGAAAGCTTCGTGGTGCCGACCTGTTGTCAGGACTTGTTTTCAGCATAGTCTACAGAGAACATGTTTCTGCTGCTCATCTGACAATTTAAATCAAACCATCTCCAAATAACAGCCATTGTTCATCTTTGTGCTCAGCAGCTCAGCTGATCTTCGACATCCTCTCCTGTGTTTACTTGTTGTGTAAACTCCTGCCCACCTGGAGAAGCAGGAAGTGAGGGAGCACAAGCAGGTGAGGGGCTGTGTTTGTATTCAGGGAGGGACAAGGAGGGGCTGTGTGAAGTTACATATATACATATATGCGTGTGTGTGTATGTATATGTACTCATTGTTAGCGTCCATTCCTGAATATGAGATCGGTAGAGCACTTTATATGAGAAATATTATACAAA
>NC_056509.1:6229415-6237994 GCF_014905685.2 Nematolebias whitei
ATATATATATATATATATATATATATATATATACACACACACACATATATATACATACATATATATATAAAGGTGTTTTAAACCCTTCCCACACTCTTGCAATATTGTAAACAATCTTTCTAACCTCTAAACACTGTAAACGAGCACAGAATGTCATGATTTCAGTTCCCTGCCTCCTCTGCCACCTATGTGTTCTTGGCCACGCCCACTTATCTGCTCTGCATGGAGATCAGCTGCAGGAGGAAGCCTCTCCCACAGCTGTGGGCTGCACATAGGTGCTAAATAATTCATTTTGCATAAAAAGTCCATGCCGATCGTGTGGCTCATCCATCAATCAGCCAGTTGTGTGTCTTGCCCAATCTTATTTTGAAAAACCGCGATAGAGCCAGTTGGCGAAAAATGAACCGCGAAGTAGCGAGGGACTACTGTCCAGATCTAGTAGAGTGCAGTTTGAACGGATAATGAGGACACGGATCGTGTTGTAAAGAGCTTTGAGTATCTTGATAAGACAGAAAGAAGCTCCATGAGTTCAGTCCATTTATCATTTACTAATTGCTTGGTTGAAGACGTTTTGTACAAAAATCTAGTAAATGCAGCTGTTTCACACCAGACCCTTGCTGCTTTGATTTTCATGCAGCAGCAGCATCTTGATCAGAGGACAAGGCTTTGTGCTCTAATTGACTCACGGTTGTTGTGTAGACAGCCTCGGGGTCGTCCTCCATCACCCTCGACAGGCCGAAATCAGACACTTTACATACGAGATTGCTGTTGATGAGGATGTTCCGCGCAGCCAGGTCTCTGTGGACGTAGCCCATATCTGCAAGATATCTCATTCCTGCTGCTATGCCCCGCAGCATTCCCACCAGCTGGATGACTGTGAACTGACCGTCGTGTTTCTGTGTGGCGAGACACACGGGCAGGTTAGCCATAGCCATCTTCACTGACCACGGGGCCACGTGCAGGTTAGAGCACTGCAGCAGCTCCAACACCATCTATCATAGACCTGATGGGTGCAGAGCCCACTGCAGAGAGAAGCTGGTAACCACACTGTGCCAGATTCATAGGTGATACTCACCCTGAGGAAAGCATCTAATGAGCCGTTCTCCATGTACTCGATGACAATCATGACCGGTTTCCCTGAAGGGAAAAAACACAGAACAGCAAAGAAACAGGAGTTGATTAATTAATACCTAAATTTCACAATACAACGGCTTTGCCTAATCTGATTCCAAGTTATTTTTAGCTGCTTGTTTCATTTGCTTTTAATTAAAATTTACCATCTGGTCCATTTATTAACAAGTCTGCACGGGAAGAGAGAGAGTGCACGTTAAAGCCCACACGCTATAGGGACAATAATAGCAACGGCAAACAAAGTGTGTATGTGTGTGTCTGTTAGCAAAATTTCTTATGAACCGGTAAGATCATCAATAAATGTTCTGAGAGTTTAGTGAAGGTGTCAGTGAATGATGACTGGATGAACATTTAGTACCTCTCGTCACAACTCCCTCCAGATGGACGATGTTGGGGTGGTCAAATTGTCCCATGATGCTGGCCTCGCACAGGAAGTCCCGCCTCTGCTTCTCTGTGTATCCCACTTTTAGTGTCTTGATGGCAACCGACACGTCCCGCTTTCCAGGCAGCTTCAGCCGGCCGCTGCACACCTCCCCAAACTCTCCTGCGAGGGTTGAAACTGCTCATGAGTGAAGGGGCCAGCGGATAAAAAAATCACACGCTTCACAATGACAAATTTATTAGTGTATTTCGAGACAAAGCACCTGTGCTGTGCTGGAATACAAATTGGAGTACGACACCTTGTTATCCTCAGGGGAGTGTAACTGAAACCTATTATAAGACGCGCTGCACATGCACAGATACTGTCATTGACCGCCTCACTAAAACCCATGTGGCAGCAATTTTCAGCTGCAGGTATCTCTGCAGAGCGCAGACCACACATTAATTGCAATGAACCCCCCACCCCCCGTACCCCCCCTTGTGATAGCTCTATCAATATAAGAAGCATGAAGCTGTGTCCCCATTCAAGGTGTAAATATTTGGCTGTCAGTATGATGTATGAGAGCTCTGAGGCAGTAAACAGGAAGAGCTGAGGATGGGCTCACCTGCTCCAATAACTTTCTCGATTTTAATGCATGAGGCGTCCAGCTCCTTGGCAAACTGATGGACAGCCCTGTTGGGGTCCTCGTACGTTTCTGGGTGGATGTAGGTTTTGGTGCCCGGGAGTTTAACTGTAGGAAGACAAGACAATTAGTGCTCTGATGGGTATGCTGCCCGAGGTCTGGCAGGTTCTGGGGCTGGAGGTTCAGAGAGAACAGCTGAACAGTCGGGTGTCAGAAAGGCTTTTCACTCCTCACAGCTCAGGACAAAGAACCTGTGCAAGGTAGTTCTCATGAGACTACCAGTTTGCTCTCCGCTGAAAGAGAACCAGTTTAACCAGCCCTGCGGTTCTGACTCTGCTTTTAAACCCAACAAAATAACAGCAACAAGGACTTCAAAGGTTCTCACAGATGAACCTTAGAGTGCCTTGGAAATGTATTCACACCTCTGGGTATTTTTGTCTATTTTCCGTCCATCCATCCATCTTCCTCTTTCTGAGGTCAGGTCTCGGGGGCAGCAGCTTGAGCAGGAAGGTCCAGACATCACCTTCCACAGCCACCTCCTCCAGCTCTTCTGGGAGGACTCCAAGGCGTTCCCAGGCCAACTGAGAGATGTAGTCTCCCCAGCATATATGGGTCTTCCCTGGGATCTCCAGACCCCAGGGAAGACCCAGGACATGCTCAACGAACCTCCCTAGGGAGGTGCCCAGGGAGCATCTTTACCAGATGTCTGAACCACCTCCACTGGCTCCACTTGATGTGGAGGAGCAGTGGTTCTACTCTGAGTCTCTCCTGATAACTGAACTTCTCACCCTGTCTCTAAGGGAGAGTCCAGCTACCCTGCAGAGGAAACTCACTTCAACCTCTTGTATCCACGATCTCATTCTTTCAGTCACTACTCAGAGTCCATGACCAGAGGTGAGGGCAGGAACGTAGACTGACCGGTGTCAGCCGTCCGACCACGGCACAACTTCCGGTTCTTTTGTTCCCAGGTGAAGAGGAAACTCACACGAACTCAACATCTTCAAGAAGTAAATTTTATTCACAATTTAATGTTGATAATTCAGAAAAAGTTACAAGCTCAGCGCTGAGGCGTCCGTCTGACCCGTCTTAACCCGGAAGCGGAGGCCCCGTGTAACAGAACGCCCCAGCTTATGTTGGCCCTTGGCTCCGCCTCCACATCCAGGGTGGGTACAGCCTATCAGAGTGTATCAGTGGGGTGACTATGAATGGCGTCATTGGTCTTATCTGTTTCTAATGGTTGATAATAGGGTGATGTGCAAATCTAAGTGTTGGAAGCAAGCTAAAACAAAAATGACTCCTTATCGGGTGTTGACACTGGGATCGCTCGTTGTGAGCAGCTGAGACTGTATGATCTGTTACAAACCAGGTTATGAGTCAGAGCAGGCCAGACCGGGCTTCCAGCAAGATTAAACTTGTAACACTGAAAAACAGAGAGCTTTGTCTTACAGCTCAGCTCCTTCTTCACCACAACAGACCGGCACAAAGTCTGCAATACTGCAGATGCTGCACCAATCCGTCTGTCAATCTCACGCGTCATTCTTCCCTCACTCATGAATAAAACCCAGAGACGCTTGAACTCCTCCACTTGAGGCAGAACCTCACCCTGGACCTGAAGCGAGCAATCCACCCTTTTCCAGCTGAGGAACATGGCCTCAGATTTAGTTGCCTTTAAGTTTAATCAACAAGACCTTGTAGGTTTGCTTGTTGCCCATTTTATTCAGAGGATAACCCAGTCAGCAGCGGTCTGTCTCATCTCTCTCTTCAACGTAACGCTGTTTGGAAACAAACATTTGCAACAAGCTACAAAAGTTAGCATGCTAGCAGGTAGCAAAGAAAGCTAATTATTTAACTAACATCAGTTTGTTAGAACCTCTTTGTCATTTTATAGAGAACAGAAGAATTAGATTTAGAAATAAAGTGGTGCAGTTTTAGTTTGGCTCTGCTGCTCGTGTGTCTGTGTGAAGCTGACAACACAGCCGGCCGCCCACAGTACACTCTTAAAATGGAAACTGTAGCACGTATTTATGTAGAGCATCATTAGACAAGCTGCTCAGGGTGAAGTGTGTCCATACTGTCCTCTACAAAACAAATCACTGCTTGAAAACAGATCTGTTACGCTGGTTTAAAACAACTCAACCATCTCGTCTCTTGTGATTAAATAATAATTTTTAAAAAGTCTTGGACTTGAACATTATTTATGAAAATTGCACGTATAGAAAAGCTGATTATAAATCGGTTTAAATTCTGACTGAGTCCAGGATTCAGACAGAGCATGTTCATGTCAGAGTAAGTAAATAAAATGGACCCTGACTTTACGTTGTTGTTGTAATATCAGTGAAAAGGGGTCGTTTTGCTGAAGGTTATCGTCACGTCACAGTCTGACAGCGTGCCTGAAAACAAGCCAAGCAAACGGAGAGACACACTTCTTCTCTGGATGCTGGAGAGTACCCGGACCAATCTAGTGGCACAAACACAACAAATCCTCTGCTCTCCGGGGAGTGGGGGGAGGGGGGTGGCTGGCAGCAGATTTCCCACCACTTGCTTCCATAATTGCTCCGTCCATCCAAGATGACAGCGGATCTGATAGAAGATGTCTCCTCACTTCTACATGGCAGACAAATTGGGTGTGTGTTGGATTTGGGATCTGTGTGACTCCTGTCGGCCTGACAGTGTCTCATCATTCCAAGACTCTCATACTCCACAGACACTGCGTGTTCGCAGCAGCTCCTGTTGGAGCAGAAGGGACTTGGGAGTTACTGAAGTGCATCTGTCAGATACTTAGCAGCAGTCAACCTGGGCTCTCTGCCTCTGCCCCGGCCGTATGCTCGGCACCACCCCTGACCCTGTGCTTCCAAAGCAGCAGTTAGCCTACAGCGCCAATCATTACAGCGCCACTTGGGACATCTGTCTGCATTTGGACCTCCAGGGGCATCATTAGGGGTGGCACATCAGTTAATGCCCTAAGACAGCCAAGTGTTTGCAGACCAGAAACCATGTCAGTCACTAAAAACTACCCAACTACTGTTACATACTGCCTTCACCCTCCTCCTCTGGCAGCTGTCAGACCCGTGTATTTGTAGTTTCCTGACTTCTTCATCTCCACAGACAGTGGAGCCAATCAGCAGCGGAACGTGGGCCTCAAATCAAAGGAACTCTGTCCAACTGGCAGGTGCTCATAAGGTTTATCATCATATACAGTCTCTCTCTGTGTAAAAGTGTGTGTCTGTGCTGATAAAGTACTCACACTGGAAGTAGAGCTCCTCATCTCCCTCCTGATCAGCTTTGCTGTAGCCGCAGTGTCTGAGCGGGGGACAGGAGAACAATCAACAGATTGCGTCACAAACTCCAGCCCTAAATTGCAAGAATTTTAATGTGGCAGCAACATGTGAGAAACAAATGTCTGTGGAGGCAGGAAGAGAAAGCAAACAGCTCAGAGTGGAGAGAGTCACAGAGGAAGCTGATGACGATGCTGCACAGCTGTTCAACATCTGGCAGCAGCTTCAACCTGAGGAGGTGAGCGGAGCACAGAGACGAGGAAGCGGCTCTGCAGCATTATTGTGTACGGGCAGGGACGTGTGCCGTCACAAACTGAATTTGAATTGCTCAGACTGAATCACATCATTTGAAATTAAATCCTTTGGTTTGAAAAAGAATCTCACCAAGTTGAATCTGAATTTAATGGTTTGAAAATGAATTCATTTGTTCTGAAACTCAATTTCATTGTGTTGAAAATTCAGTTTGACTACTTTCACTTTCAGTTCTATAATTCAATTTCAATTCCAAAACTCAGTATTTTGTGTCACACGTCTGCGTCCTTGAGGACCCAGACTCCAGGACTTCAAGTACTTGGGGTCCACTGTCCAGGAAAATGGGGAGTGTGGTAAAGAAGTGAAAAAGAAAGTCCAGGCAGGATGGAGTGATGGAGAAAAGTTTCAGGAGTGATTTGTGACAAAATGGTGTCAGCAAAGGTCAAAGGAAACATTTACAAGACAGTGGTGAGACCAGCTGTGTTGTATGGTCTGGAGACAGAGACATGGACAAAAAGACAGGACACAGAACTGGAAGTGACAGAAATGAAGATGTTGAGGTTATCCTTAGGAGTGACAAGGATGGAGAAGATTAGGAATGAGATCAGATAGAACTTTATTGATCCCGCAGGAAATTGTTGTGCCAGAGTTTCAGTACAAAGGAACATAAACAAGGAATCATACAGGATATAAAAAAACCAGAGAATATAAAAATATCAGCAATTAAGTTCCAAACAGGTCAGGAGTCACAGTCAGAGATTATTTATTGTCATTCGCACCCCACATGGTACATGTGGTGGAACAAAATTATTTACACAGGGTCCCAGTTACATCCAACAATAAAATGTATAAGAAAAACAACGATAAGATATGAACTAAGAAAAGACAACTAAAATACACTAAGCACTAACAGCATAAAAACATTAGGTCAAACAGCAGCACGAACATGAACAAGAGACTGTGTGAGCAGATGAGCACGCATGAACACCTCAACATGAAACAGATCAGCAGCAACATGAAACAGATCAGCAGCAACATGAAACAGATCAGCAGCAACATGAAACAGATCAGCAGCAGCATGATGTGATTTTTCACAGTGATTATTCTGGTTAGAGATTCATGAGTCTAACAGCCTCATGGTAGAAGCTGTTCCTCAGTCTAGTGGTTCTACACTTAATGCTCCTTAACCTCCTTCCTGAGGGGAGTGGGGCAACAAGTGTGTGTGCTGGGTGAGTGTGGTCCTTCATGATGCAGATGGTCCTTTTCCTGCATCTGGAGGTGTAGATGTCTGTGATGGTGGGGAGGCTGACAGGCAGAGGAGCAGACATGTGTGAAATGTTTTAATGTGAAAAACATCCATCCATCCATCCATCCATTATCTTTACCCGTTTATTCCATTTTGGGTCACGGGGGTCGCTGGTGCCCATGTCCAGCAATCACTGTGCGAGGGGCGGGGTACATCCTGGACGGGTCGCAAGTCCATCACAGGGCCACATAGAGACAAACGAGACAAACAACCATTCACTCTCTCATTTACACCTAGAGACAATTTAGAGTTACCAATCAGCCTAACATGCATGTTTTTGGTCTGTGGGAGGAAACCGGAGTACCCGGAGAAAATCCACGCATGCACGGAGAGAACATGCAAACTCCACCCAGAAAGGCCCCTGGACCGGGGTTTGAACCAAGGACCTGCTCGCTGACAGGCAGCAGCTCTACCAGTTGCGTGAAAAACATTAAAGTGTTTATTGTGGTGCAGAATTAATTTTATTGTTCTAAAGGGGGAGGAGTTGAAAAGTTTTGAAGGACTTCCTGTGTCGTTCTGTGGAGCACCTCGGTGGTCTCAGTCTACGACTGAAGGTGCTGCGGTAAAAGTCCAGTGTGTCATGCAGGAGGTGTGACGTGTTGTTCAGGATCTGGAGCAGTTTCCTCAGCATCTTCTGCTCAGACACCTCTGTCAGAGCCTGCAGGTCCACTCCCAGAACTGAGCCAGCTCTCTTGATGAGTTTATTGAGTCTGTTGGCATCAACTTTCTTCACCCTGCTGCACCAGCACACCACAGTGTAGAAGAAGACGCTGGAGTCCATCGAGTGGTAAAACATCTGTAGCATGGTCCTGCAGACATTAAAGGACCCGAGTCTCCTCAGAAGAAAAAGGCGACTCTGTCCTTTCTTGTATAGGGTGTTGGTGTTAGCTGTCCAGTCCAGTTTATTGTCTAGGTGGACCCCCAGGTACTTGTAGCAGTCCACAGTGAGATCATCAGAGGTACAGCACAGGCTGAACAGCTGGGAGATAAAGTTAGAGGGGCCACATTGACATGGTCTGGGCATGTCCAGAGGAGGGACAGTGGTTTGGACATGTCCAGAGGAGGGACAGTGGTTTGGACATGTCCAGAAGAGGGACAGTGAGTATATTGGTAGAAGGCAGCTGCCAGGAAAAAGACAAAGAGGAGACATGTGGATGCAGGTAGAGAGGACATGGAGGTAGATGGAGTGGGGACAGAGGACACAGAGGACAGAATGAAACAGAGGAGGATGACTCGCTGTGGAGACCCTGAAGAAAGAAAAGCCGAAGGAAAAAGAAGACATTCGGGTCCTTGAGAAAGCCACGAAGTAATCAAATGCAGATTGACAGATTTACATTTTGGCGTCTTTTGAGCTGAATTAGTGGGGCGTGCACATGAACTTGGCATGAACACGTGCACGCACCAAGCTCCAGCTCAAAATATGCTGTAAAGGAAGTTCTTTTTTGGTGCTTTATGGCATCTGTTGCATCACCGACTCCTTGAGACTGAACCCCACGCCTACATTTATGTAAAGGAAGTAAATCAGTCAATCAGGGATTTGAACCGGTGACCTTTTCACTGAGAGGCGGCAGCTCTACCAACTGCTCCACCATGCCGCCCCATAAAATTATA
>NC_056509.1:6238094-6239966 GCF_014905685.2 Nematolebias whitei
CTACCTGTGGTACAAATGCTAGTTTCTCATCTGTTTTTGTCCTTTTCCTGACCCAGATCTAACAGTGAGCTGTGGGAGCTCTGTCCACTCTAATGACATCCTGCTGTGGATGAAGCCAGCAGCAGTCAGCCGTGGAACCGTGGAACGTCTGATTTTGCGGCCCTCACATGTGTGGAACAGCTCTTGCATACCAAATGTTTGCTTGTGAACATTACAAGTGATTTTTTTGCTCCTTAAATCCAAACTAAGACAGTTTGTGGGACGAGATGAGAGGCGGGGCTCTGCAGTAATGTCTGGCTGAGAGAAGGTACATCTTCTGAGGTGAGATCTGAATCTAATATAAAAGTGCAGCACCAACTAGTGAGCTAATATAAAAATCAAAAACAGGGATAGAGGTAAAATGAAAGAAAAAAAAAAACGCTACTGAGAGGAATGCATTAATTTTCCATAAAATGCGGGATTAAAAGTTGTATGTACTGTGCACGTTAATGTGGATGATTTTTCCCCTCAGGAACACACAGGTGTAGTAAAGTTACTGTGAGGTTATGAGAACATTTGAAAAAGTTCTGGCAAAATAAAAAAAGAAGAATTTTTGGGCTTTGTCAGAAAACGTGTTTATAGACTGCACCAAAATAAACTAATAAAGACACTGGCAGGGATAAAAGTGTGGCTGGTTTGTCCTAGGAGGGTTACATGTCCACATGCTGGGGATCTCAGGCTGCAAACTGGTTTCTATAGAAGTGCTACTTGGTTTGAAAACATTTACTTACATTTGAATCAGGTTTAGAGTTCAGTGTTGGGTATTACACTGATTTATTTGAATTAATTCTTTACAGACAGATAAAAATCGTCTGCAGCAGCAGAGAACATCCAGCATGTCCTCTAATCAAATATCTAGATATAACTGAAAAAGCAACAGTCTGACCTCAACCCGAGGGTCTGCCTGGATCACAAGCACCGAACAAAACCCACAAGAGAGCAACGGACATCAAGAGGACCTGCTAAGAAACATTCAGTGTGTTCTTTCTACACCTGAACCTGCTGAGGACTGAAGCTGAGAGGAACTCACCCTCCATGGAAGAGACCTACATACAGCGCTGTCGGAGGAAAGCACAGCGGATTATCAGAGACAGACACCATCCTGCTCACTCTTTGTTCCAGTGGACAGATTCTGGTCACAACTTGAGACCTCGGAGTCCTGTGAGCATTAGTGCACTCAGGACTCGCCTACACAGGAGGTTTTTTCCAGCCACTGTTAGACGAGTGGCACAGGACACGAAAGAGGGCAGGAACTATTCAATGCTGTAACACAATATGAGATAAATGTGCAGCATTTGAAACAAAATTAGAAATTTTTTAATTTGTTTTAATTATACATTGTTGCCTATTTTATCTTTATTATTTTTTATCTTTTTTTTAATAAACTTTTACTATTCTTAAGTTGGAGAAACTCATAAGAATTCCACTGTGCTTCTACTGCAATCTGTGCAAATGGCAATAAATTCTATTGTAACTCTTCAGAGCAGGTTTGGCTGACACTAGCTTCATGCAGGGGATGATGATGATGATGATGACATTATCACTGTGATGAAGGAAGACATGAGCACCACTTTATTCTGCTCTCTCACACAGTTCACACACTCCTCCTTCCTTCACACTCCTCTCACACACACCCCTCACACACTCCTCTCACACAGTTCTCGTACACACTCCTACACACTCTTCCTTCACACTCCTTTCACAATCATAAACACTCTTATCACACACCCCTCTCAAACACTCCTCTCACACACTCCTCTAATACACTCCTCCTATACACCATTCTCACACATTCGTCTCACACACTCCTCTAATACACTCCTCCTATACACC
>NC_056509.1:6240066-6243518 GCF_014905685.2 Nematolebias whitei
ACACATTACCATTAAATATCCAAAGAAATTTTGTTAAAAGACAAAGTTGTTACAATCTTAAGGGGATAGAGATATTTGTCAAACCAAAATTCAGAACTAGTCTGAAGGGAAGGTCTACCTCAATCCAAGGAGTTGGATTGTGGAATGTTCTAGAGAGTGATGTGAAAAATGCAGAGTCAATGTGTACATTTAAGAAAAAGATCAAAACTGAATTGTTAAAAAAGTATATATGAAGTAGCTTAGTGTGTGCTTTGTATTAGAATTAGAAAAATTAGAAAGAGTTATTCATTTTGTTCTGTTACTTGAAAATTATTATGATTGAAATAATTGTTTGAAAAAAGGAGCAGATATAATAAGATTTTTTCTTCTTTCTGCTGCCTTTCATTTTAAATCTTTTGTATCTTTTTTATATTGTTATGGAATTGTTTTGTACTTTTTTTAAATGAATAAACTTTATACCATACCACACCATTGTGTAAAAATAAGAATATTATCTTTACCCAATGAACATTTTAATAACTACCAACAGGGAATTTAGGGGCTTTTTATTGTTTTCTGATTTACTGATAGACCTACTCATAACAGAAACTGACCTGGCATCATGCAGCCTTCACAGCACTAAATTACACTGTGCCAAGCAATAGCCACATAATATAAAATATATTTTAGTCAGTTCTGTTAACCTGCCTGTAATTATTAAAACTAAATAATTTATAGGTGCCTTCTTATCTTGGTGCCATAATTTCTACACTTTATAACTTTTATTCTTCTTTCCTTAATAATCCACTTGGAATAACATCCATCTCCTTCTCCCATTGTTTTCCTTTCCATTATTCCTTCCTCATCACTTTAAACAATTTTACTTTCCAGAAAACTTGTGTTACCTGGGTTCTTTCTCCTTCAAGGTATTCTCTGTAACACCATCAGCTGGACTGTTCAAATCTTACTGCAAATCTTGCAGCGCACAATACAGATGTGCTAGTGAAGATGCTACATGGTCCGTTTCTCCAACACCCCCACCAGTCAACGGCTGATGTCACTATCATAGCTGTAAGCTAGTGCACAAGACAGAGGTGTCTCCACCTGGTCTCCCCCTCCTCCCCCCTCACCAACAACAACAAAAAAAAACCCGACTGCTAAGCCAAGTGACCAAGGAGGAACAGGTATACAATCCAACAATTTTCAGTCAGGTCATCTGGACTGTTTCTTTTTTTGGACTTTGTTGGTTTTGAACCAGTTTGTCATGACTGTTGACGAGGGAGAGGGTCGGCACTGAAGGAGGGGGCGTGCCAACGAGACCATCTTAACACCAATATAACTGGTTTGTTCCACTTTGAAGTAAGCTGTTGGGGGAAGAATCAGTTTTGTTGTGTGTTTCCTTGACTGATGAAGCCTTCTGGATAGAAGGTGAAACGTTTCAGCACAAAAAAAAACAAAAAACTGTCCAGATGACCTGACTGAAAATTGTTGGATTGTAATGTATACCTGGATTATTGAGCATGGACTTTGTTGATACTTCTTGTTGTGACATTAACTCTAAAATACAGTTATTGAATAGTTTACTTGTCTGTGACAACCCGTCCAGGGTGTACCCCGCCCTTTGCACAATGACTGCTGGACATGGGCACCGGTGACCCCCGTGACCCAAAAATGGAAGAAGTGGGTAAAAGATAATGGATGGATGGATAGTTTACATGTGTAGGTAAAACTAGATGTTTAACAACACGTTAAAATACATCAGAATGCAGGAAATGACATCTAATTTATTCATAATTTTATGGGGGAGGACCCCCAGACCCTTCCCACCCCCATCAGGATGTCCCTCCCACATTACAAATGATTCTGACACCAATGGCCACTGTGTTTTTCAAACCAAGAGCCATTGTCAGCACTGGGGGCTAAGCCCCGCTAAAAGTGCATATTCTAGAATCGCCCCTGATGTGAGGTTATAATTCCATGATTTTAATAATAATAGGTCGTGATCTAAAGTGGGCCAGTCTGAGGCTGAAACTCCAGGGCTGAAAATGAGTCCCACTCTGGCCCTGGATGGATGGACAGATAGGACAAAAACATAGTTTTCCCCAAGCATTTTAAGAACAACCCAACATTTATTTAAATTCTGGCTTCTACCTCTGTTTTCTGTCAATTAAATCCCAGAGCTGAGGGAAGGGGTGGTGCAAAGGTTAGAGAAGGTGAGGCTGTGATTGTAAGGTTGCCCCCTGGACCAACATCAAAATGTGGGTGGGAAAGGTGAAACACCCTTATCTGCCTCCACCCTCATTTGCCCCACTCTGGGCCCCTGAGCAAGGCCCTTTACCCCCACCATCTGCTCCCCAGGTGCACTAGATGGCAGCTCTCTGCTCCACAGAGGGCTGTGGTACCTCGATGTTCTGAAAGCCACTACTACTGTCTCACACTTGATACTCCCCGGCTTATATGCAGGAGCATCTTATGTATTTTTGTCATCATTTTTAAAACTTACATTTTATTTTGAAAGACTTCCTACTGTCTCTCAATAGCTTCCTGCCACTGACTAACATTTTCCTTTCACAGAGCTGGACACTCGTGGCTCCCAGCACCATGCTCCTCATGGGGACAGGTGAATGTCCTCAGGTGATCAGATGTACAACAACTCTCATGGTATCAAATACCAAACCATAACTCCTCCCACTCTGTCATCATGTGACCAGAAGTCTAGCCTGAATGACCAACGAGGCAGTCTCGAGGACTATTCCTCCAAGATCGACGTGGATTCATTTCTTCAGATAGTTCCTGTGTTGTTACTGGATTTTGCGCTTCATGCTCAGACCTGTTCATTTGTTCAGTGATGATGGAAAACACACGGAGAATTTCTCATGACGCAGCTTTCATGTTAAAGGTGATCGGCTGTCGAGGAGGAAACAGCTGCAGCCCGTAAGCTGCATGGTGAACATGTCGAGGGTCAGGGATTGGAGACGCAAAATCAGCCAAGTCTGGTTCATGTGTTAATTAAGTTTTAACATTCTTTCTGTGTCGATAAATATGTGTTTAAATACCAGGATTTCATTTTAAACTCACATCTTAGTTTAGTTTATTATATTTTGAATATGTAACACAAACTAACAAACCAAAATAAATACAGCATGAAGCATAATGTCAAAACTTTTTGTTTTATATATTCAAGGGAGTGGGTAGAAGTATAAACTTATCAAAATTCCCACTCTCTAACCATTTACTACATTTACTACATGTATAATCCATACATACAGTGTAACAACTAAACCCATTTTTATCCCATCAATATATTATCTAACTATAGTAGATGAACAATTATTATTCCTTTAACTTGACAAAACACAAAAACATCTGAACATGAAGCGGAGAAACAGAAACTCTTTCCCATCCTCTTCAGTCATGAGAGGACAAGTCGTCAAATTTATGTTCAAAGCAGTCAGACAGTCGAGACTGATTCA
>NC_056509.1:6243618-6244945 GCF_014905685.2 Nematolebias whitei
ATTTTAACCCAGGTGTCGTCAACATACCTGAACCAATGACTTGGTGGTGTCCCTGAAAAGGACGTCAAGGCTCTCTTTTCTACCTCCTCCATGTACAGGTTGGCAACAATAGGAGAAACTGGAGACCCCATAGCACACCCATGTTTCTGCCTATAATATTGCTCCCCATATGTGAAGTAGGTTGACTGCAGGCACAGTTTCAAGAGTTGACACAGTTGTTCTGTGGAAAGCGTGGTCCTGCTGCTCAGAGTGGTGTCTGATTTTAATCTTAAACTGACCACCTCTACTGCATCATCAACAGGAATGCACGTAAAGAGTGATGTGACATCAAAAGAGACCATTGTTTCATCAGTCTCCATGATGACATCCCTCACCTTATCCACAAAGTCCATGGTGTTCTGTATGTGGTGTTCTGAGCTGCCAACTAAAGGGATGAGTACAGATGCCAGATATTTGGAAACATTGTAAGTGACAGAGTTAATCATGCTAACAATAGGTCTTAAAGGTACACCTTGTTTGTGGATTTTAGGTAAACCATACAGACTAGGTGTGGCCTCCCCTGGGTACAGTCTGTGGTACAGAATACGGTCAATAGGCTTGTCCTGCCCCAAATATTTCAGTCAATCTATCAATTTCTTCTTGTAACCACTTCCTGGATCTCTTTTCAGAGGTTCATAAGTGGTTAAGTCACTAAGGAGTGTCATAAATTTCTCATGATAGTCTTTCTGGTTCAAAATCACTGTGCACCTTCCTTTGTCTGCTGGGAGAATGATGATGTTTTTGTCCTTGCTAAGAGTGGTGAGTGCATCCCTCTCCTCTCTACTGATGTTGGAAGGTGGTGGTTTGGCATTGCTGAGGCAGGATGAAACTTTGATTCTGAGCTGTTCTGCTTCACCCTCTTTCATTTTGTTGTTGCGGATGGCTGACTCAGTAGCTGTGATCATCTCCACCAGAGGGATTGTACTTGGTGCAACTGCAAAGTTCAGTCCCCTGGCAAGAATCTCTGTCTCCGGCTGGGTGAGCTGTCTGTCAGATAAATTCTTCACCCACTTTTCTGTCTCCCTGGCATGTAATTGACTACTGGAGTGTTGTCCTACACTGAATGTGTTGTTATTGGAATAGTGATGGTGTTGATGAGTGATTAGTAAGTTAAACTTATTTTGTTGTCGAGTCTTGGACTTGACATGCTGTGCTAAGCGTGCCTGATCTGCTCTGTATCACAGAGCAGACAGCATCCCCACTAGCTTGGGAGCCAGGCAGAAGGAGAAATCCTACACAAAACAGGCTCTAGAGCAATGTGGATATCCTAACTGGGCCTTCCTGAAAG
>NC_056509.1:6245045-6256277 GCF_014905685.2 Nematolebias whitei
GGAGTAAAGGAGGCCATCTTTGTGAAAAGAAATCGTCCATCATTAAACAGGGGTGGAGGCCTCCGGGTTCAACTGTCCCCCTCTTACAATGCTGTGATTGCTAGTATCACTCAGCCCTCTGTGAGTAGTAAACAGCCATCAGTGTGCTAATGATCCATTGTTAGGCTGATGGTCCTTCTTGACCATGTGATCAGCTGGTTTTGGTTGTCAGTAGCAAACTGGTTGATCCACTCTGAGACGGTGCTATTTAAGAGACTGAGCTGAAAACAGCACCTCAGACTGAGGAAGTCTCTTGGATGAGAGACGAAACGTTTCTAGATTTTTTTGCTTTGTTTTGTTTTTTTGAATGTCCAGAGGACCAGATTGAACTTTTTTGGATTTTTCTACCTGGATTATTGAGCATGCATCAGGATATAGCCTCATAGGAAATTAAATAATTAAAGTAAGGCTTAATCCCAGCAGCATGAGAAGCCTCTGCACTTCTGTACACCACCATAGCAACAGAACAACAGCACTCCATCTTCAGCTTGACAGCCTTCATAACCCGAGGTGTCCACCACCAAGTTCGTGGATGGCTACTGCAAGAAGCACTGACAACCTTATGGCCACAGGTCAAGGCAGCCACTTCAACAGTTTAGTGGAACATGGCCCACTCTGGCTCAATGTCTCCCGTCTCAGCTGCGATATGGTTAAAGCTCTCCCGGAGGTGTGAGTTGGAGATCTTTCTGACAGGTTATTCTGGCAGGCATTCCCAGCAAACACTCACTACACATTTGGGGCTACCAGGTCTGCCTGGCATCTTCCCCCACATATCTGTTCCAACTCACTACCAGGTGGTGATCAGTTGACAGCTCAGCTCCTTACTTCACCCAAGAGTCAAAAACAAAGGTCCACAAATCAGATGACACAACTACAAAGATCTATGACCTAGGGTGTCCTGGTGTCAAGTGCACTTATAGACACCCGTATGTTCAAATGTGGTGTTTGTGATGGACAAACTATGACTAGCACAGAAACCCAACAAGAGAACACTGCTTGAGTTCAGATCAGAGAGGCTGTTCTTCTCAATCACGCCCCTCCAGATCACATTGTCTTTACCCACATTGGCATTGAAGTTCCCCAGCAGAATAAAATAATCCCCAGCTGGCGATCCTTTCAGCACCCCCGCCAAGGACTCCAAGAAGGTTGGATACTCTGAACTGCCATTTGGTACATAGACACAAACAACAATCAGAGTCCATACCCCCACAGGGAATCTACCCTCTCATCTACTGGAGCAAACTCCAACACACAGGCAACAACTCAGGGGGCTAAGAGTAGACCCACACCAGCTCAATGCCTCTCACCATGGGCAACTCCAGAGTGGAATAAGGTCCAGCCTCTCTCAATGACATTGGTTCCAGAGCCCATGCTATGCATTGAGGTGAGCCCAACTATATCTAGTCGGTACCTTTCACCAGAGAGGTTACATTTCATGTTCCAAGAGACTATATGTCTCTCTCTGTCTGTATGTCTGTCTGTCTGTAGGGTTTCAGCACTTTTCCACAGCTTCCTTGTTCCTGGGCGGCGCCAATGAGCAGCAGCTGTCGTAAATCTCCCTAACTAGCTCCAGGGATGTAAAAGGGGGAAGGGGAAGTCTGAAATTGTCATCATTGCATTGTATGTTCTCATACCATGGCAAAATTAGTTATCTGCATTTAACACATCACACTTGAGATACACTCAGGTGGAGCAGTGGGCAGCTATGTAAGTGCCTGGGGAGCAATTGGGAATTGGGTGTCTTCCTCAGTGACACCACGACATGTGGAAATGGCTGGGTGTCGAACCACAACTTTCTGGTCCCCAGTCGGCTGCCCCACCTCTACATCATCTCAACCCCACTACAGGAGTGTAGGAGACCCTCCTTCCTTGCTGAAGCATTACATAACTCTAGTAAGCTCTCCTGAAGTTTCATGCCATGGATCCCTCGTGAAGTGCCTCGTGCCTGTAAAAGAACCATTCTCATTATCAGCTGCTCAGTTGCTGTTCCACCACCAGCCCTAATGTCTACCTCAGCCTGGAACCTGGAACCTTCTCCATGCTTCATGTTTGCCTTTGTCCAGTAAGAGCTCATCTGCCTATGAAACTACTACATCTTTCTATGGCCCTGGATTCAGTTTATTTACTCCCTCCTAAGGTAGTCCAGGCTCCCTTATAAATAAACTCAAGTCAAGTAGGTTTTATTATCATACGCATCACATGTGGTACATGAGGTGGAACGTAATTGTATACACAGGGTTGCAGTTACATCCAATAAAAGCAAAAATATAAATTGTAAAAAGAAACAGTAATAAGGATCTAAGATATAATCTGAGAAATATGCTAAACTAAGAAATACACTAAACACTAATAGTACAAAACAATACATCAAACCACAGCACCACGAACATAAGTCTGTGTGAGTAAATGAGTACGAATGAATACAGTAGAATGAGATCAGCAGTATGGATAATCAGCAGCACATATCAACAATCAAAGTGGCATTACAGTGATTTTTTTTCACAGTGATAATCCTAATTAGGGACATGAGTCTAACAGCTTCAGGGTAGAACCTGTTCCTCAGTCTAGTGGTTCTGCACTTAATGCTACATAACCTTCTGCCTGAGGGGAGTGGGGCAAAAAGTGTGTGCTGGGTGGGTGGGATCCTTCATGATACAGGTGGCCCTCTTCCTGCATCTTGAGGTGTAGATGTCTGTGATGGTGGGGAGGCTTACTCCAGCAGACTTCTGTGCAGCCTTCACCACCCTCTGCAAAGCTTTTCTCTCTGCAGCTGTGCAGCCTCCATGCCACACATTGATTGTTGAGCACAGGATGCTCTCCACTACACATCTTTAAAAGGAGGTGAGGACTGAGCTTCCCAGTCTGGCCCGTCTAAGATACCTGAGAAAGTAGACGCCTGAGAAAGTAGAGTCTGTGATGTGCTTTCTTCTGCTTTCTTGATCAAGTTGGTAGTATTATTGCCCCAGCTGAGGTTGCCATTCAGGTTTACAGTAGTCCCTTGTTTATCGCAGGGGATCCGTACCCTCAAGACTGGCGATAAGTGAAAAACTGCAAAGTAAAAATAATAGTACAAGTAGTAAGTAGTAGTTTATTTTAGTAAATATATATATAAAATCGTTTTCAATCTTCCCACAGTCTTGCAATATTCTAAACAATGTTTAGAAACTCTAAATGCTCTAAAAGACCACATAATGTCATGATTTCAGTTCCCTGCCTCCTCTGCTCTTTGCCACCTGCAAGCGCTCTTGGCCACTCCCACTTCTCAACTTTGCACAGAGAACAGTTGATCAGTTGCAGCAGGAAGCTTATCCTGCTGTGTGGGCTGCAGAAAGGGGCAGGAAGAAACTTTTTATGCAGTTCTGGGCAGTACAAATGTGCAGCAGGTGTTAAATAATGTATTTTAAATAAAAATTCCATGATGATCATGCGGCTCATTCATCAATAAGCCAATTGTGTGTCATGTTCAATCTTATTTTGCAAAACTGCTAAAGAGCATGTCCACGACAAACAAACCCCAAAGTAGTGAGGGACTACTGTATTCCCAAGTACTTCTAACTGTAGACCACTTCCACCACAAATCCTCCTATATTCAGGGTGGGGTAGGTGTGTTTGTTCCATCTGAAATCCACGACCATCTCCTTTGTCTTCTTCACATCAATGTGAAGGTTGTTCTTGCACCAGCTCTCCAGGTATTCCACCTCCTGCCTGTAGCTGGACTCATCATTGTTTGTGATGCATCCAACCACTGTTGTATCATCTGCAAACTTTACAATGTGACAGACTGGATGGGTAGATGCACAGTCATGTGTGAGCAGAGTTAATAGGAGGGAGCTCAGCACAGAGCCCTGAGGGGAGCCAGTGCTGAGTGTTATGGTAGATGAGTAGAAGTTGTGGATCTGCACAGACTGTTATCTGTTTGTTGTTAAGAAGTCCAGGGCCCAGTTGCATAGGGAGGGCTTTGTCCTAGTGTGAGTGGTTTGTCCATCAGGGTCTGGGGAATTATTGTGCTGAAAGTGGATGTTAAGTCCACAAAGAGCAAACAGACGTAGGAGTCCTTCTGTTCCGGGTGGATGAGAGCAGTGTGGACCACAGAGGAGATGGCATCCTCTGTTGATCGATTCTTGCGGTATGCATATTGATGAGGGTCCTCACTATGTCGATGGTAGCTTTGATATGGGTCTTGACCAGTTATCTGAAGCATTTAGCGATTATCAGGGTGAGGGCTACTGGCCAGTAGTCATTCAGACCAGTCGCTGCAAAGCTTTTAGGAACAGGGATGATGATGGTAGTCTTCAGGCAGGTGGGAACAGTTGCCAGAGTAAGGGAGGAGTTAAAGATGTTGGCCAGCACCTCACATAGCTGATTGGCACAGTCTTTCAGCACCTTCCCCGAGATATTGTCTTGGCCAGTTGCTTTGTGAGGATTAATCCTCCTGAATATACTTATTTCTGCTGAGGTCATGATGAGGAAATACTCTTCCATTGGTAAGGTGAGTCTGGCGCTAGGTGGTCTGTTCAGGTCAAAGCGTCCATAGAATCTGTTGAGAGCATCAGGCAGTGATGGGTCCCTAGGGCATTGTGCACCACTGCTTTTATAGTCTTATGCACTTAATGCCCCTCCACATGCTCCATGGGTCTTGTGAGGAGAAATGTCCCTGGATCTTCTGTGCATATGTTGCTTTGGCCTTTTTATTACCAGCAACCAGCTCTTTCCTTGTCCTCCCCTGTTCCTGTGATTTGCCAGATCTGGAGGCAGTGTCTCTGGCTTTCAGCAGGGTACAGACCTCTGCATTCAGTCCTAGTCATGGTGACATCATCGACACACTTGCTGATGTATCCAAGTACAGCAGATGTGTATTCTGCCAGATCCAGCTCTCCCTCGTTTACAGCAGCCTCCCTGAAAATCTGCCAGTCTGTACATGCAAAACAGTCCTGCAGTATAGAGTCGCTGCCGCTGACCCACTCCCTGATGGTTTCCTGTGTGGGTCTGGAACGTCTCAGCAGGTGGAGGTAGACAGGGGCCACTGGTATGGAGATGTGATCAGAGAAGCCAAGGTGGGGGCGGGGTACGGCTTTGTATGTGTCTCGTATATTGGTGTAAATACTGTTAAGTGTATTTTCCCATGTTGGAATGGTCACATGCTGATAAAAGCTTGGCAAAGTGTCTTTCAGGTTTATGTGATTAAAATCATCAGCCACCATGTAAAAAGACTCTTGATGCTTGTTGTGCAGCGAGCTGATGTTATCATGTAGCTCCTGCAGAGTGCCTTTAGCATTAGCATCCATGGCTATTTAGACCACAATGATAAGCACTGCCGTAAACTTCCTAGGTAAATAATGTGGTTGACACTTCACAGTCTGTTGTTCTAAAGCCTCAGAGCAGGACCAGTTTATCAGGACACAGTTTGTGGACCAACTTTTGTTTACGTAGTCACACATTCCACTTCCCCTTTTCTTCCCCGTAGTTATAGAGTACTAACATTTATTCACAAAATAAATCACTATATATAATATTGGAGTTGGCTGTTTACTCTCAATCTGGGTCTCTTTTGGATCTGTCCTTCGAATCATGACACTTTATCTATCTATCTGTCCATCCATCCGTCCGTCCGTCCGTCCGTCCGTCCGTCTGTCCGTCCGTCCGTCCGTCCGTCCGTCCGTCCGTCCGTCCGTCCATCCATCCATCCATCCATCCATCCATCCATCTATGTCTGTCTGTCTGTCATCCATCTATCGATCATCAATCCATACATCTATTTTTCCTGTAAGCCTGTAATGGAAACCATATAAGGGTGGGGGTGGGGGTGGGGGGCAGCAACTGTTTATTTACGCTGTATTTTTTTCTACATGTTGTTGACAGCAAGATACTTATAGTTCATAGACATGTTCCATGGTTTCAACACGTTCTCCCTTCTGTGGGGATCACAGTGTTGTTCTCATGGCTAACGAAGGTAAGTTAGAGATCCCAAACATCAGTGTTGTACACTTGTGCATTTTGAAAATAACTTGTTGAAACTCGTCATCAGAGATCAAAGATCTGTATTAATTCAAAACCGTTGTGTTAAATGTTTAATCTGAGGTGGAACACCTGCACATCTTGGCTTGCTGCAGGCAGTCTTTCATGAAGTCCCAACAAGCATGAATATTTTTAGAATTATAAGAGAAAAATGCCACAAATTATGACAGTTGTAGATAGATTTTATTTGTGCTTAACAATCTAAATGTGGTTGTGGTATAAAAGCCGTCCCAAATTATTTGATGAAATGGAAACAATACAGTTTTTCTCATTTGCTAAAAACACTAAGCCCTCTTGTGTGAACCAAATTTTCAGTGCCCTGATCCCATTTATTGAAATTGTCACCCCTTTGGCAGAACCTTAAGCACTTTTCACCTTGTTAGACTCAACTTGCAAACTTATATTTACCAATTTTAACACATTTTGCACTGTGATGCATTTTAGTTGCATAATGGTAAGCACAGGGAGCAACTCAAATAAAGCAAGGTGTCAGCAACTCAAAATTGATCACATGTTAAGCTAATAATGTGAAGAAACCAATATAAGCCGGTACAAGGAGCCCAGGACGTTGAAGTTTCACTGTGGATAGAAACTATCGGAGACAAAGGTGAAAGCAGATGGTATGAGACAGAGAGCAATTATGTCAGATGAAATTCAGGCAACTATCATGTGCCATCAACAAAGTCCATGCTCAATAATATCATGTGCCATGTTCTTGTCCACAGTTTGACAGTGAGGAAGGAGGAACTTCAAGTTAAGCTTAACCAAAGTAGATTCACTGTGTTTACCATAGTCTAAAAATTCAGAGAACAGGTAATTGCTTTTTTCATTATATTCATTTTTACATATGACTCAATATAGTTTTGTAAAAAGGTGTCATTAATTTGTAGGCCTAGTACTGTATAATTTTTTTTTTGTTGTAACTGTTTTTTTTTTGTAGAATCTCAAGACTGCCACACCAGGGGGAGAGAACATCTTGTGGAATTCCAGAATATTTGTTAACCAATTTTTTGCAAGTGGCTGCATGGAGACTAATGATCCACTAACTGACTCTGATTCTGGCTGACTAGCTTCTGGGATTACTGTATTTAAGTATCTTGGGCCAAAATATTTTCTGCTGGAACATTACACTACATTTGGGTAACTAGTGACAGCCCTAATATTCTTGTTGTAGAAATACTTGACTAACCTGAATTTTCCTTGTCTTCTAGTCCTGTTCCTGTGTTTTCCTTCCATAGACATCCTGAATTCTCATGCTCGCAATGCAGCACTTCATTGTGAAGCCTCAGCCTGGACACCATTCGCTCTCCTTGCCATCAATTCAATTCAGTTTATTTATATAGCGCCAAATCACAACAAAGTTGTCTCAGGGCACTTTACAGGAACATTCACATACATAGAAAATCCAGTTAGTAAAGTTCTCTATCTAAGGAAGATCTCTATCTCTATTATCAATCTACATCAGTTTCCTGGGTCTCCTTCCTGCCACGCTCCCTTTCTTCGCACTCACCATCTCCATCAACGTCTCTAACTCATCTGGGATTCCTCACTCTCTTCTCCATACTGGAGAAACAGAAAGAGGAAATAAGCAAATTACCAAGTACATACAGTATATTCCTCTTAAAATACTCAAACAACATTCTCACCAGATCTATGTTACTTTTCAGAGACTACCTGAACACTGTAAATAAACTTTCACTTACCTTTTTATTTGTGTGGTCAGTTCTCTCTTTGTCAGTCCACGTTACCCTGGGTATACAGTAAAAACAAACCAATCATTATACATCAATATTGTCCCCACACCAAGCAACAGTCATTGTTGACATGGTCTGTCAGAACATTGCAATAAAATTTCTTGAAATAAATCAGAAAATCATTGAAGAAAGTGTGATTTTTAAAGGCATCAACAATGTCAGCTTTTCTACCATTGATCTTGTCATAAAATGCAACAGATTGCAGATGAAGCAACAGTACAGAGAAACTTGGATCACAACTCAGGGAGGTCAATGACAGGGCTTAATCTGAGCTGGATCCTACCGGAACAGGATCTGGGAATTTTCATTTTGACCGGGTGTGTTCCGGAGACTATTTGCTTGGATCTGATAACTCAAATCTCCACCCCTAAAAGTCCAGAGTTATTGCGCATTTTTATTAAAAACCTCAAAAATATAATTAAACAGCAGGAAAAAAAAATGCAAATCAGCTTTATCGTTCAAGTGTGTCATTGTATGAAATTTTGATTAAAAATATCCATCCATCCATTTTCTTTACCCGCTTATTCCATTTTGGGTCCCGGGGGTCGCCGGTGCCCATGTCCAGCAATCACTGTGCGAGGGGCGGGGTACACCCTGGACGGGTCGCAAGTCCATCACAGGGACACATAGAGACAAACGAGACAAACAACCATTCACTCTCTCACTCACACCTAGGGACAATTTTAGAAATACCAATCAGCCTAACATGCATGTTTTTGGTCTGTGGGAGGAAACCGGAGTACCCTGAGAAAACCCGCGCATGCACGGAGAGAACATGCAAACTCCACCCAGAAAGGCCCCTGGACCGGGGTTTGAACCAAGGACCTGCTCACTGAGAGGCAGCAGCTCTACCAGTTGCGCCACCGTGCTGCCTTGATTAAAAATATGAGAAAAATATTTTGGCATTCATGTGACGTAACAACTGTGCCATTTTTTTCCAAAATAACCATGATCAAAATGTCGAAACAACAGTCACAGTCCAATTTACTTTCATTTTTTCCAAAAAAGGCTTCTCATTGTCCAACTAAACAACCGAGAATTGAAGCTCATGAAGACAGTGGCAATGGAGATACTGGGCCAGGAGCGAATGTGGCTGGTGAGTCCTGAGCTAACCAGACTTTTGTACATGGGCCGGAGCTGGTGGGCTTCTGCTCATGCGAGTAGACTTTAGGCTATTTTCTCTCATATTACAGTGTGGCACTGCTCAGCCCACAGACTTGGACTTGTTGTAAATGACGTGGTGAAAGAGATGGGGACCATCAGTTATTTAAAAATACTGATGGACAAGCTCTATTCTCTTTATAACACATCTAACAAGAACCGTATGGAGCTTAGAGTGTGCATCCAGTTTGGACATTTAACTGTGCAAAATTGATCGAATATTAGACACAAGGTGGGTGGCCTCCAGTTTAAGGACAGTGGAAACAGTTTGGAACAACTATCCTGTACTTCATAAACATTTTAAGTCAGCATCAGAAGATCCCACCCATGATGACATAACTAAGCAAATGTACAATGGCTTTGCATTACGCATAAGTTCCTGTGCTTTTGTGAACAATCTGGGTATGATGTGTGATGCACTGCAGGAGTTACATGTATCTTAACTTTCACTTGAACTGCAAAAAGAGATACAACAATAATCTCAGATCATAAAGCTATTTATCATGCAGTCAGAATATTTGAAGCAATGTTGACGCAACCAGGACGCTTTTCTGAATTGAGCAAGAGGGGGATTGAGAGTAAATCTTCGCTTACTGAAGGAAAAGCCAGTGACAAAGCACTAAATATTAGACAGATTTTTTTTAAGTGTGGCCAAAAACTTAAAGACAGCACTTGTTTTCCCACGGTGGACACCTGCTGGATGCCACAGTACTGGCTTGAGGATGCAGGTGTACTCTATGGACAGACTGAAGTCAAGTCACTCTGTAAATGGTAAATGGACGGTACTTATATAGCGCCTTTCTATCTCATCAAGACACTCAAAGTGCTTTACACTAGAATTTGTGCCTTCATCTACCTATTCATACAGAACTCTACTAGATCTTTACAAAGAATAATTAGTGCTTTTTCTCATTCATACACCGATGGGACACACATCAGAGGCAATGTGGAGTTCAGTGTCTTAGACACTTCGGCATGTGACTGCTGGTGAAATTGAACCCCCAACTCTTGCACTGGAGGACCACTGCTCTAACCACTCAGCCACAGCCGCCCCACAATGTTTGTGCTGCAATATAGACTGCCCTCACACAGTGATCCGTGGCCACAGAGAGTATGTGGCATCAGGAAGAAAAGACATTTGTGATGAACTGAAAAACTGTTTACAGCTTTGAATACCATCTCCATATCAAGTGCAGAATGTGAACGGGACTTTTCCCAGCTGAATCTGATCTGCACCCCGAACTGAGCTTCTCTGCACACTACCACCATCTCTGACCTGCTCGTTCTCAATATTGTCGGACCTCCTTTGACCAAGTTCAATCTGGTCCCTTATGTGAGGTTGTGGGTGGTTAAAGGATGCAGGACTGCTACTGAGACATGGAGCAAGGTGCGGAGCAGGGAGGAGGATGAGGAGGAACACCTGACTGCAGTGTGGGATATACAAAACAAATAGTAAGGTAAGAAATGATCCTGCACTTAATACACTTGTAAATCACACATAAAGCATTTAAAAGTAAATTATAAATATTAGGGATAGGGCCGATCCAGTATTGGTATCGGGCTCCGATACCAGCATAATTTACGTATCGGATTTTCCGATCCAACCTGTCAATATGTCCGATCCATGATGCATGTTGGCTTCAAACTATGGAATGGATTTCCTGAATGGAGGCGCATCTCATGAACCCAGAGTAATAAGACCCGCCTCACATTCAGGAAATTCATTTCATAGTTTTCAGCCAGCTACAACATGCAGACTGAGTTAGCAACACTGTGGCTAATGGCTAACCAACTTTTCATTGAAACATGTCCGCTGTGTGGAAGTATTTTACACTAAAAACACCACAAAACAAGACAACGTGCAATGTCTGCAGAGCCATAGCGCCACATTAAACCACGGTAAAGTTAGTTTTACGATGGACATTCGAGCTCCAGGGCTTCAGCGGTCTGTTATTTTTGTTCAGTCCAGAGAAGGCAGTCTGATGTCGGTCAGCCACGCTCAGTCTGTCCATGTCGGAGGAGGGGCAGAATGAGCGCAGCTGACCGAGATCAGACTGCTTGCTTAGGATTGAACTAGAAAAACACATCGCTGAAGCCCCGGAGCTCAAATGTTTACCGAAAAGTTGCTAAACTTCATCGTGATTAATGACCAACCACTATCAGTTGTAGAAAACGAAAGATTTTGCAGCTTGATACTTGCAGTCAAGATATAGTTTACCCTCCAGGAGATATTTATCAGTACAACAGTAGACAGTCATAAAAA
>NC_056509.1:6256377-6257675 GCF_014905685.2 Nematolebias whitei
TTTTATTTAATTAATTTATTCATTCATTTAAAAGAAACAAAACAAATTAATCAAAAAGAAAACATTGAATGAAAAGAGTGCAGAAAGAAGAAAAATGTTATATCTGCCCCTTATTTAAAAAAATATAAAATAACTTTAAACAATAACTTAAATTAATCACTTTAATATCCACTTTAAAACTAGGAAAAAAAATTAACATGTTTTGTGTTAGCAGAATTTAATTCTAACTTTAAAACTTATCCAACATTAATAAAACTTACCTCAAGTTGTCTTTTTGGACATGCATGCAAATATTTGTACAAATTGTACTTGAGAGGAGATTATTACAGCCTCATATAAAATCAGTGATGATCATGATATCGGAACTGGATCGGTATCTACGATATTTAGATTTGGGTATCGGGATCGAATCGGAAGTTAAAGAAAAAGTGGATCGGTGCATCTCTAATAAACATGAACTGGCTTCAGTTGGGATTTTAGCCTTTTTTGGGGGGTGCTCAAGCACCCCTAAATTTTAACTCAGTAACCATTTTTTAACTTTTACTTTACAAGGATTAAAAAAAAACCCATTGAGATTAAAAACCTCTTTTTCAAGGGAGACCTGGACAAGAGGAGCAACAAATATAACACAAAAAATTACACAGTTAAAATAAAATGTCATGCTATAAAAAAAAAACAGGTACTATAAAACAAGCTAGCTATTAAAACAGGTACGTGTCATTCAATTAGCCTCAATAACTTTTTGTTTGGATGTAAAAGCATTGCATGAGATAAATCAGAGTCAGAGATTTTTATTGTCGTTCACACCTCATGTGGTACATGTGGTGGAGCAAAATTATGTACACAGGGTCCCAGTTACATCCAACAATAAAATGTCTAAGAAAAACAGTAATAACATCTAAGATATGAACTAAGAAAAACATCAACTAAATATACACTAAGCACTAACAGAATAAAAACATTACGTCGAACAGCAGCTCAAACATGAACATGAGTCTGTGAGCAGATGTGCACGCATCGACATTGAAACAGATCAGCAGCAACATTGAAACAGATCAGCAGCAACATGAAACAGATCAGCAGCAACATTGAAACAGATCAGCAGCAACATGAAACAGATCGGCAGCAACATGAAACAGATCGGCAGCAACATTGAAACAGATCAGCAGCAACATGAAACAGATCAACAGCAACATTGAAACAGATCAGCAGCAACATGAAATAGATCAGCAGCAACATGAAACAGATCAACAGCAACATGAAACAGATCAGCAGCAACATGAAACAGATCAGCAGCA
>NC_056509.1:6257685-6259741 GCF_014905685.2 Nematolebias whitei
CAGCAACATGAAACAGATCAGCAGCAACATGAAACAGATCAGCAGCAACATGAAACAGATCAGCAGCAACATGATGTGATTTTTCACAGTGATTATTCAAAGTGCCCTGAGACAAGTTTGTTGTGATTGGGCACTAAATAAACACACTGGATTGAATTGAATAGTAGTAGCTGTGGTGTCAGAAACATTTGTGATGTGGGGGGGACACATTGGTGGGTCCTCCCCCAGAAAATGTGAATAAAGTAGATGCTATTTCCTGTATCCTGGTGTATTTTAATGGGTTGTTAAGCATATACATTTACCTACATAAGTAAATACTTGATTCAATAACTATTTTAGAGTTAATGGTACAAAAGTGGTTGGAATATTCTCCCATTAATCAAGTGGAATGGATTTGTTCATTCGCTAACTATTGACTCATTATTGTGGACCTCACGACCAAAGCCTCAATGTAACATTTGTGTAAGCCTGTGTGTAGACTCTACCCCTCACTAGTGGGTTGAAAAATCTTCTTGTGTTCTCAGAGTGGCTTATTTGAGTAAAGAGCTGATGAAAGGACATTATTTTATCCAACAATGATTTCTCCCTCCTCATCATTTTCAGTTCAGTTCTTGCTTCAGTCAGTTTCCATCACTGAGGAACTTTCATACGTCGAAACCGAATAAACAAACACACCTGAACCCTCTTTTTTTTTTTACCTGGCACAGCTGACAACACTAGAAACATTTCCTACCATGAACCAAACATTTATCACAGCTAGGATCACAAATAAATCTGTTCACACATACCATATCACAGGAGAGCTATTGGCTGAAACTTGTCATCAGAAACTGAATATGAATTGCTGTTTTGAAACTGAAATTCACTAAATTGAAATTGAATTAATTTGCTTTGAAAATTCACTTTTATAATTCATTTTCAATTTCAAAATTCAGTTTTTGGTGTCGCACATCCAGGTCCTTCCAGAGTAATCGAACGCAGATTGACGTTTTTCATCAGTGAAACTTTTTCCTCCATAAAAAATGCATTGAAATCATAAATAAATGAGTTTGTCTCACCTGGCAGGTCTAGTAGAGTAATTTAACATTAGTTCTGCCAGTGGGTCACATGGTGTAAAATATATTAATTTTTGTTTCTCAATCATTTTTGGTTGGTAATTTGTTGACGGTCAATAAGCGAACGTTTGCGACTTGGAGGAGGGGCAGACTGAGTGCAGCTGACCCAAATCAGACTGCCTGAATCAGACTGAACGAGAGGAAGACACCGCTGAATCCGAGGAGTGCAAATATTTAATGTCCAATATAAAACAAAATAAACTTCAAGTTCACAGTGGTCGTCTTCTTTTTCTTCTGTTTTAAAGGAGACACGCTTGGCTCTTCTTCTTCTTCTCTGTCTGTACGCTAACAGCAGTGCGACCAGCTACAGTAACAGCTGTTGTTGTGCACAACATACTCACGCTTTCTACCCAGCTACTCTAACAGACTACACGCAACATTTTGTTTTCTCATTCATAAAACTCTAAAATCAGAGACATTTCCAGGGACAGCTTTAGCAGGGGACAGGTCATCCAAAGCGGGAACTGTCCCCTGAAATCGGAGATGTCTGATCACCCTAAGATGGAGAATCTTGTTAACAGCGTTAGCAGGTCTTGTTAGAAGGTCCAGTCAGCAACTTGATGGTAATAACAACTGCAGCAGCTGCCCTCTCAGACTGCCCTCCAGAACCGGGTGAAGCAGACGAAAAACATCCAAGGTTTCGCTGCAGAACCGAACAGGTCCGTAGAGTTTGGCCTTTGCATGCAGATGGAGAATCATGGAGTCAGCCACCATGGCAGGCCTGAACCTGAGGCTGGAAGGACTGAACCACAATAACAGGATGGCATGATAGCAAGGCAGTGACACAGAAAACTCCACAAGTGTGTTGCGGTCATACCCGCATCGTGGATGTGCAGTGTAGGCGCAAAAAAAATAAAATAAACAAAAGCAACAGAAACATAAAAAGATCAAGTTCACTGGGAGCCTGTGAAGCTGCCACTTGACTGAGCACACACACACAC
>NC_056509.1:6259841-6275102 GCF_014905685.2 Nematolebias whitei
AGTGTTACCCTTAGTGTTAAGCACTTTGATAACAGTCTATCTGTTTTAAATTGTGCTCTATAAATAAATATGACTTGACTTGACTTGACCATTCAGATTTAAGGAATAAATGTTGACCGGCCTCAACCCCACAAATTATATAACGTGAGTTCTTGTAACAAATTTAATCCCCTCTCTTGAAGAAAAGACAAAGAATCAGGTAATTTAAATACACAATTCTGTAACTTTTATTGTCAGTTTGAATAATAACAACGTGAAATTTTGGCAAATATGAAATATGAATGAATAACCAATAGTATTATTTTAGAAAGTGAATGACGTAAATAATAGACTTTGAGAAAGTATATAGATTCAATTTGGACTAAGGCTTTTAGCTCTAACGTTAAAACTTAGGTAAGCTTATTTCATCTCAGATTTGTGAACTAAATTATGTCCAAACTCAGTTGGCACTTAGTTGTTTTCTCATCGGAAGGAAGACATTTTGTCCTACCAAGAGACATTCATCTCTCTCTGTCATTACCATGGCGGATGCGGGGAAAGCCGGTGGCCTGCTGTCCCAATAAAGGATGTCTTTTCTCAGGACTACAATTCGTTCGGCAAGCACCATCTCGCTCCTGGGTGTTTGAGCAAATTACAGACTTCTAGGCTGGCTCAGAGCCAACTCTCCACCAGGACCCACTTCTTCCATCATGGCTGCTTTTCCAGAGAGTTCTCCTCTGCAACTCATCTCAGCAACTCGACCACAACTGACTTCTAGTGTCCTGTTTACCTGACACCAGGCGAGACCATGCCCCCTGAGCTTAACCAATCAGAGTACTATCACAGTAGGGGTAACCAATTGTATAATTAAGGTAATTATTACCTCCCTTCAAAGTCTCAGAGGGGAAACAATAGCCTTTGTTGAAAATTGTAACACCTTGTTTTACATAAACACCATTTCTTTTAACAAAATGCAAGTTTGATCTTGACACCCGATCATTACAAACAAAGACACTTGTTGGAGCTCTGTCCATCTTTGAGGTTAACTTCCTTCGTTATTGTGGCAACCACAGTTCTTTAGTGGGGTAAAGTTCACACTTTGTTAGAGAATTCTCTTCGGAGATTAAAGTCTGCCATTCAGAAAAGAGGGTTAATTAGCACATATAGTTAATTAGGCTAGTCAATATGGAACCAGGGGTGGTCCAGAACTGTAGATTTAACACATAGAGAAGGGAGAAAAGGAGAGACGCGATGTCTCTAAGGACGCTCCATCTCTGAGGATAGTTTGTCTTTTGCTGGGCCTTGGAGGGACTTGGATAAATGCTACAAGGGTCAATCAGGTCATCTGGATAGTTTATTTTTGGTGGAAAGATGTGTCACCCTCTATCCAAAGGGCTTCATCAGTCTGAGAAGTCCCAAGTAAACTGGTTTGATCTGATTGACCATTATTAGATTTTGTACCTGGATGATTGAGCATGAACTTTGATGTCTTGAACCACTTTGGCTGTGGCTGCCTGCCAGGGAGGAGTCGAGGGGGGACAGGACAGCCCCCAGAAACCATCTTATCACCAGCAAACTAGTTGGTCCACTAAAGGAGTGTCCTGCTTAATGGGGAAAACAGTTTACTTGGGACTCCTTAGACTGATGAAGCCCTCCGGATAGAAGGCGAAACATCTTTCCACAAAAAAGAAATTGCCAGATGACCTGATTGACCATTATTGAATAATGGATGGATGGATGATTATTGTATTTAGTTTTCTCTGAGTCTGTTTCACTTGTGTTTTCAGCTTTCCCAGTGTTTTGTCCCTCATGTAGTCAGCTCCTGCTCCTCTCATTTTCACCCTCACTAGCTATGTTTACATGCGCAAAATTCTTTGACCGGATTGAAATGTTTTCAGATTAAATAATCCAAATGTGGGGAGTCATGTGATGCAGCCACTGAGGGCGGACGTGTGTCTGTGAGCTCTGGGGTAAAACTCAGCGGTGATGACCTTATAATTTCAACTGCATTGCTCCAGATATAGAATTTTTTTTCTTTTTTTAAATGACCGTGAACAATTACGAACCTGACTGATTGTAGCTGAAAGCCATTTATTGCTGGAAAATTAATAGTTTTTTTTTTTTAGTTTTTTTTTTTTTTTCTCAAGGCAGCTGTCCTCGCAGGTGAGAAAGATGACTGCTGATCAAAATAAACTAACATCGAAATCCATATTGAAGGCTATCCATGAGTCAAAATAAGAACTCACAGGTCATATAAATCAAAAGACGGATGATAGTCAACAAAGATTGAACAATCATTGTCAACATTAACCAAACAGGTGCAGGAAATGGAGATAGAGTTGACGCTAATGAAGACAACAGATGCACAAGCCCGTATTGGTAAAATGGAGAAGGAAAAAAAATTTCTAAAGGAGAAAACGGACGACTTGGAAAAGGAGAGCAGAAGATCAAATATTAAACTCGTAAACGTCCCAGAAAGGGCCACTTCCCAGCACTGCTCATCATCGAGAGGTCACACCGCCTGGGGAGAGCATCGAGCCAAATCAGACCCATCCTCGTGAAATTTCTGAACTTCAGGGACAAAGACAAGGTGCTCCGTTTGGCCAGAGACAAGGTGACTGTTCATCTGGGTAAGGTGGAGACTTTCCTGTCCACAGTTGGGGCCGAGGGATAAGACATTTCTTTTATGCAAGACAAGACTGCGCCGTGACTTTAATTGGTAAAGCACTGTTAGGATAACACATAATTATTATCACTGTGCTTTAAATGCTATAATGAGGTCATTTCAAGTAACACCGGCACACCTGTGCCTGATAACATCATACATGCATTGAGTAGATTTCAGCTACATGTATTTGAGTTAGCTCTTGAGTGTTTTTTGTTTGTTTGTTTGTTTTACTGGAGCATTAACATAATTTTTGAATAATTGTCCACTGAGGATACCAAAAAAAAAAAAGTTTAGTGTTGAGTGTCAGCCGTGTGTCGTAGCAGATCTCAGCGTAAAACCCCGAGGCAGGAAGCAGTAGCGACATTTCTCCGTTTAGCATCTTTATTCCAGGTGATATAAGAGTTGGCTTCTGAGGCCTACAAGCAGTGGCAATAGTATAATCCGACTGGTATGCAATCAGATAAAATGAAGCATTCTATACAGTCAATATATACATACATCACGTGATTGCTCATTTGACACAGGTGTGTGGTGACGTGGCTCATTACATAAAGAGTCTCTCTGCCGCCACACTGTGGTACAAATAAAACATTACAATCTTGTGATAAATATTAACAACACATAAAACAATCTGAGAACACACTAATCTCAATACCCCCACCTATACTCAGTTGTCTAAGAAAAGAAATACAAAAGTTAAAATAGTTGTGGATCTCCCCCACTATTTCTCTCCTTCCTTTAAATGCCAAACAGTGTTTTCAAATTTTCTAAGTTTTAGCTTAGATACATGTTTGGTCATAATGTCTGCAACCATCTGTTCAGTTATACAGTATGTTAAACACATTTTGCCTTCATTTACAATGGACGTCACAAAATGATATTTAATGTTTGCATCATTGTCTGCTTACAGGGTTTTTTAGCTAAAGCAATTGTTCCTTGATTGTCCTCAAGTACAACAGTTTGTGCATATTTGTAGTCATTTCTATCAATATCTCTTTTAAAAGAGTACCCTTCTCCAATCATCATCATCATCATCATCATCATACATTTCTTCCTCGTCTGTTTGTTTTTGTACATCTAGTTTGGTAACAAATGAACAAGTCTGTGCTTATGGACTCTCAGGTTCAGGATGGTAAATTAAATAGGCTGGGCTGTTTTTATCATAGCTTACAAAGAAACCTTTGGTCACTTTTTGCATCAAGTTTTCCCTTGTTCTGTTTGTAAGTAAAACATACTGATCCAAATTTTTGCATTTTAGACAAATCTGGCTTTTTATCTGTCAACATTTGGTAAGGAGTTTTCTTTGTTCATTTATTAAAACATCTATTTCTTGTTACTGCTGCCGTTTGGACGGCGTAGTTCCAGAGATATTTTGGTAACTGGCTTTCAATTAGCATACACCTGCCCATTTCAAAAACAGTACGCCAACCTCTCTCAGCTGTACCATTTTGATGTGGTGAATATGGAGCTGATGGCTCATGCCTAATACCATTTGTTCTTAAAAAAGTTTGAAAATCTCTGCACATAAACTCAGTACAATTATCTGACCTGATACATTTTATGTTGCCATGTGGGGCAACATCTGCTAGAAACTTTTCTGTTTCTTGTATTGTGTCAGATTAAGATTTTAAGAAATATACAAACATTGCATTGGAAAAATCATCAGTGAATGACTGCATATTTATACCCATCAAATGATTCAGTGGCTATTGGACCTGCTAAGTCTATGTGCACCATCTGTAATGGAGCTTTTGCTCTTGCATCGGGATTTTTATTTCTGGTTTGTACAAATTTCCCTTGAATACACACATCACATTCATGTTCAGGTTTTTCTGCTTTCCCTTTAATTTGCATTCCATTTACCATGTTTTGTAACTTTAAAATATCATCATAATTGCAGTGACCTAAAATCTTGTGCCATGTCTGGATGTTACGACAGGTATTACACTTGTCATTATTTTCATCTTCAGTTTGCAGATAATATAACTTTCCATATTCAAAGATATTAAATTTAGTACCATCTCTATGTTTTAAGTTTGATTGGCCTTGTTTGAAAGTGACTGTGGATCCTAGTGTAGTGGCTGATTTTACAGAGAAAATGTCCTGTGGGTACGATGGAATAAACAGTGTGTCTCTCACCGTTACTTTGTGTCGCTGACCTGTACTGTCGATCATGAGTACCTCTGCATCTCCGCTCCGTTGAGCGATGCCTTTACACAGGGTTCCATCTGCCAGCTCCACACAGTGCGTCTCCGGCTTGAATGTTTTGTTGAAGCTCTTGAACTTGGTCACATCATTGATGATGTGAGAAGTGGCTCCAGTGTCCACCAACAGGCCTCTTTTCTTGATGGTGTGCGATGACTGATGTTGATCCTTGATGCCATTATCCTCGATTCTGAAGATGTAGTCTGTTGCAGCTGCTCCGGATCCATTGCCGCTCTCATCTGTGATCCTCTTCACTCCATCTTGTAAATCCTTACATCTGCATGCGTTGTTGTTGTGGGTGGTAGTTTTACAGTGACTGCACCACGTCTTTCGTCTGCATGCTTTCGCTCAGTGACCCTTTATACCACACTTGAAGCATTTAATGTCGACATCACACTTGTTTTTGTGCTGTGTGTTCAACTTAGGGAGTCTTTGTGTGATTCTTTCTTCATTTTTCATCACATTGTCTCTAGGTTCTGCCTGGTTTAATTGTTCAGTGTCTTCAAAAGGACATAGTTTTATTTTGAACTCAGAAAACATCAAATCGTCTCTATCATTTGCCATGTATGTTGCAAATGGCTTATAACTTTCAGGCAGTCCTTTTAAAATCATTGCAATCGCCTAGAGTCTCACCCGCGTTGCATAGTGCTATAATGACGACTTCGGCCCTAATGATGTAATCCCTCACGGTTTTGTCCCTCTTCCTCTGAAGCGTGATCAACGAGGTGTACAAGTTGATAATTCTGGGCTTTCCTCTCCCATCGTAGTGGTCCCTCAGGATCTTTAGCGCTTTTCTCCCATTGTCAGGCGCATCTCTCATTATTAACGAGAGGCTCTTGTCATCCAGAAGTTGGATTAGCTCAGCATAAGCATCTGCGGTTTTTTTTACCGTCGGCTGCTACTTCTGCTTTGCCGCTTGGTTCTCTCAGAACTGTGTCCTTTAATCCTGCTAGGTGCAGATAGCCCAGCAGTTTTGTTTCCCAAAGTTCATATTTGGACTCATTACCGTCAAAGAAGTGTCGAGGCAGCCTGCTTGCTCCTCGTGGTTCCATGATGCTATCGTTAGCTCGTTAGCTTGCGGCTCTACTTGCTTCTTTTGAAGAAACTTCCTCCTCGAGTTGCTCTCAGACTGGTCCTGGGCTGGTTCAGGTCCTTTACTTTGACTTTGTCCTTGACTTTAACTGGTTCTTATCTTCGAATGGGTCGGACTGGTCCTCGACTGGTCGACTGGTTGTTGGTTGAGCTGAGTCTTGCCTTCGACTGGGTCAGCTGGTCGACTGGGTCAACTGGATGAACTGGGGCCATAACCTGTTGAGTGTCAGCCATGTGTTGCAGCGGATCTCAGCAAAAAACTCAGAGGCAGGAAGCAGTAGAGAAATTTCTCTCTTTTAGGATCTTTATTTCAGGTCATATAAGAGTTGGCTTCTGAGGCCTACAAGCAGTGGCAATAGCATAATCCGACAGTGGTATGCAAGCAGATAAAATGAAGCATTCTATACAGGCAATATATACATACAACACGTGATTGTGTAGGATTCCTGGGTTTTTTGTCTGTCACTCACTCTTCCGGGCAGCACGGTGGCGCAACTGGTAGAGCTGCTGCCTCTCAGCGAGCAGGTCCTTGGTTCAAACCCCGGTCCAGGGGCCTTTCTGGGTGGAGTTTGCATGTTCTCTTCGTGCATGCGTGGGTTTTCTCCGGGTGCTCCGGTTTCCTCCCACAGACCAAAAACATGCATATTAGGCTGATTGGTAACTCTAAATTGTCCCTAGGTGTGAGTGAGAGAGTGAATGTTTGTTTGTCTCGTTTGTCTCTATGTGGCCCTGTGATGGACTTGCGACCCGTCCAGGGTGTACCCCGCCCCTCGCACAGTGATTGCTGGACATGGGCACCAGCGACCCCCGTGACCCAAAAGGGAATAAGCGGGTAAAGAAAATGGATGGATGGATGGACTCACTCTTCCTTCCACAGCCAATTAACCTCAACTCACTCCACCTGCTTCTCTGAGGAGGACTGCCTGATGAGGTATTTAAGCACCTGCCAGACACCTCTTCGGTGCTGGGATATCTTCTACCAAATGGTAACTCGTGTACAGTCGACTAACCTTTGTTAAAGCTGGTTCTCACCAACTGTGACTCCTCCAGGACCTTCCACGGCCTGCCTCTTCAGATCCTCCCTAGGATCTCATCACTCCACTGCACTCCACCTGTGGATCAACAGTGTCCCTTCAACAACCACCATTAAACATTCTCAACTGGGTCAACTTGCTCCTCTCTCCACCGCAAAATACCTCAGGACTGGATCTCCTACAAAAACCCAGGACCTCTTCTCGGACTCCACCTACAACACAAACAGTAAGGAGTCATTTCTCTATATTCAAGAATCAAAACATTCAAAGAGACCACCAGAACCCATACTCACCTATTCCTCTTCTCCATTACAGCTGCGATGACACGATCACCTGTAAATAAAAGTTCACTTACCTTTTGTAGTTCTGGCTCTGTCTTTATTGAATCAGTCTGCTCACGTGGGGGTCGACATTGATAAAAACCTGATAGTATGTCCCAGCCAATGGACCCCCCGAGCAAGACTGAAGAGGTAAAGACTCAGTTAGAACCAAAAGTAAACACTGACCCTCTCCACTTAACTTTACAGCGGATTTTTGTGCAGCAACAAACAACTCAGGACAATCTACGGGAGTTGGGTGGTATGGTGTTCTCTCTTCAAAAACAAATGGCGGACGAAGCTTCATCTTCGACTCAGCCCATTTCTCTGGAACCTACAATTAGGATGAACAATCCGTGCCCCAAGGAACCGGACATTCGACCTTCTGAGATGTTCGAAGGTAACACACGCAAATGTGGTGGCTTCGTTCTCCATTGTAATTTGGCATTTAATCGTGCTCACATTACCTATTCATCTGATTCTGCCCGCATAACTTATGTGGTTAGTGCTTTAAAAGGAGAAGCGCTTCAGTGGGCACATGCTTACCTTCGTAGATGTCCCATCGAAACTCTGACGTTTTCTACCTTATTGAAGGATTTTCTTCGGGTCTTTGACCACCCTTTGCAGCAGGAGGAGGCAGCCCAAAAACTTTTTACGTTACGTCAGGGGAAAGAGACGGTGTCCAAATTCGCCATCCACTTCCGCATCATCGCCGAGGAGTCCGGCTGGGGTGAGATAGCGTTACGCAGTACATTTATCAACGCTTTAAATCGACAGATTGAAGATCAACTAGTCACCCGGGACATCCCTTCGGATTTGGACGACATAATTTCTCTGGCCATTCGAATAGACAACAGGGTTCGGGAGAGCCTCTTAGAAGAGGACTACAAGTCCCACAAACTTCCTCTTCCCGGAAGTAATGACTCCGCAACCGCGGATTCCACCTCTGAACCTGAACCTATGCAGATTGGTATGACTCGACTTTCTCCCAAGGAGCAACAGCGCCGCCTCAAGGCCAATGCCTGCATGTACTGTGGGGAAAAAGGATCATGTGATTGCTGCCTGCAAACTACGGGTAAAAGACAAGGCCCATCAGTAGTACAGGAGATACTGGTCGGTACCACTTCTTTGTCTCCTGAAAAGAACTTAAGTCTTTCAGCAATCATTTGCATTAACTCTGTAAATTTTCCTATCCAGGCGTTGATTGATTCCGGTGCTGAACAGAACCTAATCAGCAGAAACTTGGTGGAGGAACTACATATCCCCACTATCAACTTAACACCATCTATCACCATCTCTGCTCTCACTGGGCAAACCATCTCTTCCAACTCATTAAATACATTAAAAGTAATGTTTGTAGTGTCTGGAAATCACAGAGAGACGGGTGAGTTTTTTGTGTTCGACTCTCCTACACCACAACTCATCTTGGGTTATCCCTGGCTCAAATTACACAATCCTCAAATTAACTGGGCTGAAAACAGAGTTGAAAAATGGGGAGAAAAATGTTCTTTGAGATGCCTCTGCTCAGCCGTCTCTTCAGGTTCACCTCCTAAACAAAAAATTAAAGACATCGATCTTTCAACAATACCTTCAAATTACCACACGATGGCGCCAGTCTTCAGCAAACAGAAAGCTTTATCCCTACCGCCACACTGTCCATATGATTGCGTTATTGACTTACTTCCTGGAGCTCCATTATCCACAAGTAGACTATATAACTAATCTGGGCCTGAAAAAAATTCTATGAAAGAATATATTGATGACTCTTTAAAATCAGGCATCATTCGTCCTTCTACCTCTCCAGTAGGGGCCGGTTTCTTCTTTGTTTCAAAGAAAGATAAGACTCTAAGACCATGCATTGATTATAGAGGACTTAATCAAATTACTATTAAAAACAAATATCCTCTTCCTTTAATCGACTTTGTCTACGAGCAGCTCCAGGGGGCAACCATTTTTACTAAACTTGATCTACGCAATGCGTATCATTTAGTGAGAATTCGCAAAGGAGATGAATGGAAGACAGCTTTTAAGACACCTTTGGGACATTTCGAGTACCTTGTTATGCCGTTTGGGTTAACTAACGCCCCGGCAGTTTTCTAAGCTCTCGTTAATGACATTCTTCGGGATTTCCTCAACATCTTCGTTTTTGTGCACTTAGACAATATACTCATCTATTCCAAAAACGAAGAGCAACATACTCGACATGTGAAAGCTGTTCTCCAGAGGTTATTAGAAAACTAGCTTTTTGTCAAGGCAGAGAAATGTGAATTTCACGCTACCACCATGACATTTCTAGGGTTCCAAAAAAGTTCAATCTGGTCCTCTGGACATTAAAAAATTAAATAAATAAATAAAACAAAGCAAAAAAATATAGAAACGTTTCGTCTCTCATCCAAGAGACTTCATCAGTCTGAGGTGCTGTTTTCAGCTCAGTCTCTTAAATAGCACCTTCTCAGAGTGGATCAACCAGTTTGCTGCTGACAACCAAAACCAGCTGATCACATGCTCAAGAAGGACCATCAGCCTAATGATGGATCATTAGCACACTGATGGCTGTTTACTATTCACAGAGGGCTGAGTGATACTAGCAATCACAGCATTGTAAGAGGGGGACAGTTGAACCCGGAGGCCTCCACCCCTGTTTAATGATGGATGATTTCTTTTCACAAAGATGGCCTCCTTTACTCCTCTCTCAAACCATCGTTCCTCTCTGTCCAGGATGTGAACATTTTCATCCTTGAAAGAGTGACCGCTGGCCTGGAGATGAGTGTAGACCGCAGAATCCTGGCCTGATGATGTTGATCTTCTATGCTGGGCCATCCTTTTGGCCAGTGGCTGTTTAGTTTCCCCGATGTAAGACTGATCACAGCCCTCCTGACACTGAACAGCATACACAATATTACTCTGTTTGTGCCAGGGGACTGGATCTTTGGGATGAACCAGTCTTTGCCGTAATGTATTTTGGGGTTTAAAAGCCACTGGGACGTTATGTTTACAGTGTCCTGAGAGTGTACACTGTAGCTGCACTCACGCAGAGACATGTAGGAGGAGATGTAAGAAGGCAGAAGACCAAGAAGTGATTTAAAGATGAAAATGTACCAGTGAGAGAGTCTGCGTGAAGTTAATGATGTCCAGTTAACCAGAGAATACAGGGTACAGAGGTGGGTATGATAATCACAGCCAGTTATGAATCTTAGTGCACCATGATAGACAGCATCCAACATCTGCAGGGTGATTGTAGGAACCCATCCATCCATCCATTTTCTTCCGCTTGTCCGGGGTCGGGTCGCGGGGGTAGCAGCCTAAGTAGGGAGGCCCAGACTTCCCTCTCCCCAGCCACTTGGGCCAGCTCCTCTGGGGGAATCCCAAGGCACTCCCAGGCCAGCAGAGAAACATAGTCCCTCCAGTGTGTCCTGGGTCTTCCTCTGGATCTCCTCCCAGTGGGACATGCCCAGAACACCTCACCAGGGAGGCGTCTAGGAGGCATCCTAACCAGATGCCCAAGCCACCTCAACTGGCTCCTCTCGATGTGGAGAAGAAGCGGCTCTACTCTAAGTCCCTCCCGGATGACTGAGCGTCTCACCCTATCTCTAATGCCCCTTTTCCATTAGTACCGGTACGGGCCGACTGTACCCTACTTGGCCCGGTTCTGAGGCTTTTCCATTAGTACCGGTACTTAGCACCTGTTACTATTTTCAGTACCCTTGGCTCTGTGGTTCTAACCGGTACGAAGAGGTACAAAAACGTGACGTCAGAACACTGTCGGTCACTGATTGGTCGGGGGCGGAGTCAGGGGCGGAGTCACTGGATCCTTCAGAAACTTTTCAAAACAATAATCCGCCATTTGCAATTTCTTGGACTGGAGCAGCGGCTGGATTTATTTTAAAGATTTTTAAAACAATACTGACAACATCTTGGTCTAATGTTGATGTGCTGGCATTTTTTGTGCTTGGTGGCCAACAACATAATTTAGAGCAAGCTGGATGGAGCTCTGCTGGTCTACCCTGATCCTCCCTCCGAAGCCTCGGAGCGCCAGGCCAGGCAGGACGTCATCTCCCCGGCTCCAAGTTTAGCTGGTCAACACGGAAGATCCTTCGATGTGCCAACTCGGAGGCTCGGGTTCCGGATACCAGCTTTGTGTGCTCAGAGCTCCGCTGGTCACTGCAAAGCTGGAGATGGGGACTCGCAGATGGACGTTGCCAGACCCCGGCCGCGCGTAATCATGAAGGCTGAATCCCGATCCCACCCGGCAGTCAGGCGGACAGTGGAAGCGATTTTTAAATAAAATAATATTTTGTTTTTATACAAAAAATGTTTTAAAAAATTGCTGAAGCGATTTAAAAATGATTATTTTTTTTACACGTAAAATGTTTTTTAAAATCGCTTCCACTGTTCGTCGCAGACCCGTCTCTGCCCACCTGTCTGCGCGGGTCGGGCCATCATGATTACGCGCGACTGGGGTCTTGGAACAGCCTCTGTGAGTCACCAGCTGAGCTGGAGCTGGGAATATGAGCCTGCCCGTCCTGTCTCCGGAGGAGAGGATCGTCATAAAAAAACAATATATATATATATATTTTAGCGTTGAAGATTAAAAAAAATAAATAAATAAACGGTGCCAGCTTCATCATGAAATCCTGTTTTCACTTTAATGACTGTTAACTCAGCTGAAAATCATAAAAAGACACAAAACTATTAGATCTCAGAAATATTTCCCTCAAACACGTTTAAAGAAAAGAGACAACCTTCAGTTCAACTTTATTTTAACTCACAAATGTACAAATCACAAAACAAGAACTTTAAAGCAAAGCTAAAAATAAAATGTATATATGTGAACACAAAAGGAAAATCACACATTTAAAATGAACATTAAAAGTAGACACAATGAGTGCAAATACATCAAATGATGATGAAAACCTATAAAAATTTAAATGTAATGTTTTTGTAGAATCTAGTTGTAACGAACCCCGTATAATGGACCAAAATCACCACCACACAAATCAATTAAATAAAGTTTATTAACTGATGAAAACGGCAGGATGGACCTCGACAAGCTTTCGCAGACTGTGGACCGGTTCCAGGTTCCAATCACCGATCCACACGAACAGTCTAAAGATGGAGAACGGTTAGTGGTTGTGCAGGTGACGAGAGTGAAGACAAAGTCAGATGAAAAAACAACCACTAACCGTCTCAGTGATGATGGGGGTTCTGAAGCGGGTCCAGCTGACCCGGATGACTGCTGGAGGAGCTGGGTCTGGTGAGAGACGACAGTCGGCAGCAGCTGAAGCTTGCAGCGAGGTCTGCAGGATAAGTTGGTGTCTCCAGCACCGAGCGTGATCCAAAACAAGCGAGTGGTGGAGAGTAGAGCTGGTGGGGATGATCCGAGAGACGTGGTCGAGCAGGCGTGGGTCAGAACCGATGATCAGATGCCGAGATAATCCAAGGAGCAGACGAGAGACGAAGTCAGGAGGTCCGTGGGTCCAGAAGCCGGGAGGTCGAGCCGAGAGGAAGGGAACAGGAAACGACGGGAGGACAGAAACGAGAAAAACAGGAATACAAGGACTTGAGAGGACAGGACAGGGACAGAGCGTGGTCATGAGCACGAGGTATTTACTAACTAAAAGTGTTCAACTACCGGGCACCGAAAAAGAGTCAGCTGTGAGCTTATAAAGGGAGAGGAGGACAGGTGCAGCCAGTTGAGCGCAATCAGCGCTGCTGGCTGCAGTGAAGACAACGTTAAACTAGGAGTGAAGACAAACCTCAACCCACATGCAGAGAAAGAAAAAGAAAAACAAAAGAGTAGATCCCCAGAACCAAAACAAGTGAACAGAGTGACACAAAAACCTAACTGACAGACGTGATTCGTGACAGATCCCCCCCTCAAGGAACGCCTCCCGGCGTTCCACCAGGTTGCTCAGGATGCAGGCGATGGAAGTCCCGGATCAAGGGCTTATCCAGGACGTGACGGGAAGGCACCCAGGACCGCTCCTCTGGTCCGTACCCCTCCCAATCGATGAGATACTGCAGACCCCGACCCCGCCGTCTAGAACGGAGGAGCCGGCGGATGGTGTAAGCCGGTGAACCATCGATCAGACGGGCGGGAGGGGGGGACGCAACAGGGGAATGAAAATGGGAGGAGGAGACAGGTTTGACACACGAAACATGAAAAGAGGGGTGGACACGTAAGGACTTGGGCAGAGTAAGACGGACAGACACGGGGTTAATGACCTTGGAGATGGGGAAAGGACCAATGAAGCGGGGGGCAAGTTTGCGAGAAGCAACCTTCAGGGGAAGGTTCTTCGTGGAGAGCCACACCTTCTGACCCACAGCATACTCAGGTTGGGGGGTCCTATGGCGGTCAGCCTTTTTACAGTAGGCAGCACGTGACTTAAGCAAGGCGGTCTTGGCCCTCCTCCACACCCTCTGGCAACGGAGAGCGGCGAGGTGGGCCGAGGGAACAGATGCCTCCCTCTCCTGAACAGAGATAACAGGCGGTTGGAAACCAAAAACAGTATAAAAAGGGGACAGACCAGTGGCAGATGAAGGGACGGAATTGAAGGCGTGCTCGATCCACGGGAGAGCAGAGCTCCACTTCTCGGGGTCATTAAGACAGAGGAGCCTCAGTTTGCCCTCCACCTCCTGATTAGCCCTCTCAGTCTGACCGTCCGTCTCAGGGTGGAAGCCCGAGGAGAGGCTAATGGAAATACCCAGAAGATCACAAAACTCCTTCCAGAAGTGGGAGACAAACTGAGGCCCCCGATCAGAAACAATGTCTACAGGTAACCCATGAAGCCTGAAAACCTCACGAGCCATGACGTGAGCCAGTTCTTTAGAGGACGGTAACTTATGGAGGGGGACCAGATGAATCATTTTGGAGAAACGATCGACAATAGTGAGGATGACAGTGAAATCGTTAGAAGGTAGGAGACCAGTTACAAAGTCTATGCCTATATGAGACCAGGGACGTGAAGGGCAAGGAAGGGGGCGAAGAAGCCCCGATGGAGATCGTCTGGAGGTCTTGGACTGAGCACAGGCTGGACAAGACCGAACGTACAGGCGAACGTCCCTGGACATGGTGTAGTGGACTAGGCCTACGTCGAAACTAAGTCTAAGGTCAAAACTCTTGACCTTAAGAACCTTGTGGGACAGAAGCTGTCATTTCATGTATTTGAATCCATAAATACAGGTTCACCCATCCTGAGACTTTCTTTCTTGAAGATTCAAGTGAAAAGAACACTCTCTTTTTATTATCATTACTATCTTACAAATGTTGATAATCAAAGTGTCTTAGTTCAAACCATTTTAGATGTTGCAGTGAACTAATCAATTTTATTAACTGAGTAATGATTTTTATTCTCATGTCAAAGCTGTTATAGAATAATTATGCATTTTCTGATTTCTGCCTTTGAATGAGCAAGTGTGTGCGTTCCAAGGTTGGAGTCAAACGAAAAACAAGTTGTTATGTTAAAACTGTCATGTTTTAGAATCCTCTCAGACGTAAATATAGATGTTTTATACCTGTTCCTGAAACACGCCAAAACAAAACTCTCTCTGTCTGTGAGAACATTTCTGATCTGTCTCATAACAATTCTCGCTGTCTCTAACCTCTTACGTCACAAAACACACCCCGTCTGGTCGTTTCTGACCAATGGACAACTCCCAAAAGTGAACCGGGAAAGAGTCTTTAAAATGTCAGTACTTCCTGGACTACTGAGAGAGTTGTCGGAGTTCTAAGAGTTCTGAGAGCGTAGAGTTCGGTGAGAGTCTACTCAAGTTCTGCTGAGTTCTGATGGAGTGCTGTTGGAGTTCCTGACATGACAACAAAGCTCTCCCGAGTTCCATGGGATTATAACATTTTCCACTGAGGTGAATATGTGTCGAACAGAGCCTCGCCATTACTTCGGACGAGTAACAGCATCCTACTGAGACGCTGAAAGGGTGCGTTAAACGGAATCTCACCTGAGACATC
>NC_056509.1:6285102-6295678 GCF_014905685.2 Nematolebias whitei
ATCCATCTCATGCTCCATTTTTCCCTCATTTGTAAACAAGATCCCAAGATACTTAAATTCCTCCACTTGGGGAAGGACTTCCTCCCCGACCCGGAGAGGGCACTCTACCCTTTTCTGGTTCAAGATCATGGTTTTGGAGGAACTGATTCTCATCCCTGCCGATGTCACACTCGGCTGCGAACCGCTCCAGTGAAACCTGTAGATCATGACCTGATGAAGCCAATAGGACCACATCATCTGCAAAAAACAGAGAAGAGATCATAAGGCCACCAAAATGGATCCCTCAACACCTCAGCTGTGCCTAGAAATTCTGTCAATAAAAGTTATGAACAGAATCAGTGACAAAGGGCAACCTTGGCGGAGTCCAAATCTCACTGGGAACGAGCCCAACTTACTGCCGGCAATGCAGACCAAGCTCTGATACCGGTCGTACAGGGACCTAACAGCCCATATCAAGGGGCCTGGTACCCCATACTCCCGGAGTACCTCCCACAGAGCTCCCCAAGGGACGTGGTCAATTGCCTTCTCCAAGTCCACAAAGCACATATAGATTGGTTGGGCAAGCTCCCATGCACCCTCCAGGACCCTGCTGAGGGTGTATAGCTGGTCCAGTGTTCCACGACCAGGACGAAAACCGCACTATTCCTCCTGAATCCGAGGTGTGACTATCTGATGGACCCTCCTTTCTAGAACTCCCAAATAGACCTTACCAGGGAGGCTTAAGAGCATGATCCACCTGTAGTTGGAACACACTCTACGGTCCCCCTTTTTGAATAGGGGGACCACCACCCCAGTCTGCCAATCTAGGGGAACTGCCCCCAATGTCCATGCAATATTGCAGAGTCATGTAAGCCAACACAACCCCACAACATCCAGAGCGTTAAGGAACTCCGAACAAATCTCATCCACCCTAGGGACCTTGCCACCAAGGAGCTTTTTAACCACCTCAGTGACCTCAGCACCAGAGAATGGAGAGTCCGACCCAAAGTCCCCAGGCTCTGCTTCCTCAGTGGCAGATGTGCTGGTGTGATTGAGGAGGTCTTCAAAGTATTCTGCCCACCGACCCACGACATCCCGAGTTGAGGTCAGCAGCACACCACCTCCACTATAAATAGTGTTGGTGGCGTACCACTTTCCCCCCCGAGACGCCGGATGGTGGACCAGAATTGCCTCGAAGCCACACGGAAGTCATTTTCCATGGACTCACCTGATTTCCTCCCATGCCCAAGGTTTTGCCTCAGCGACCACCCGAGCTGCATGCCACTTGGACTGCTGCTGATTGTACCCATCAGCTGCTTCCGGGGTCTAACAGGCCAAAAAGGCCCGATAGGACTCCTTCGTCAGCCTGACAGCATCCCTCACTGCCTGTGTCCACCACCGGGTTTGAGGGTTACTGCCACAACAGGCATCAAAAACATTGCGGCCACAGTTCTGATGAGCTGCCTCGACAATAGAAGCGCAGAACATGGCCGACTCAATGTCTCCCACCTCCCCCATAACGTGTTCAAAGCTCTCCCGGAGGTTGGAGTTAAAGCTCCATCTCATGGGAGACTCTGCCAGACATTCCCAGCAGATCCTCACAATACATTTAGGTCTGCCAGGTCTAACCGGCATCCTCCCCCACCATCAGAGCAAACTCACTGCCAGGTAATGGTCAGTTGACAGCTCCGCCCCTCTCTTCACCCGAGTGTCCAAGACATGCAGCTGCAGATCAGATGAGATGACAACAAAGTCTATCATCGAACTGCGGGCTAGGGTGCCCTGGTGCCAAGAGCACATATGGACACCCTTATGCTTGAACATGGTGTTCGTTATTGACAATCCATGACAAGCACAGAAGTCCAATAACAGAACACTACTCGGGTTCAGATCAGGTGGGCTATTCCTCTCAACCACACCCCTCCAGGTCTCACTGTCATTGCCCACGTGAATGTTGAAGTCCCCCAGCAGAACAAAGGAGTCCCAAGGAGGCACACTCTCCAGTACCCCCTCTAAGGACTCCAAAAAGGGTATGTAATCTGAGCTGCTGTTTGGCACATAAGCACAAACAACTGTCAGAACCCATCTCCCCACATGTAGGCAGAGGGTGGCTACCCTCTTGTTCATCTGGGTGAACCCCAACGTACAGGCACCAAGATGGGGGGCAACAAGTATGCCTACTCCTGTTCGGTGCCTTTCAGCAGGGGAAATTCCAGAGTGGAAGTGTGTCCAACCCTTCTCAATGAAACTGGTTCCACAGCCATGCGTTGAGGTGAGTCCGACTATTTCTAGCCGGAACCTCTCAACCTCACACACCAGCTCAGGCTCCTTCCCCACCAGAGAGGTGACATTCCATGTTGCAATAGCCAGCTTCTGTAGCTGAGGATCAGACTGCTAGGGTCCCCGCCCTCGGTCACCACCCATCCCACATTGCACTCAACCCCTTTGGCCCCTCTTACAGGTAATCAGCCCATGGGAAGGGGGACCCACGTCTCCTCTTTGGGCTGTGCCTGGTCGGGCTCCATGGGTAAAAGCCCGGCCACCATGCGCTCACAGGCATACCCCACCTCTAGGCCTGGCTCCAGAGTGGGGCCCTGGTGACCCACGTCCAGGTGAGGGAACACTGTTTCCATCCATTTTTTCATCATAAGGGGTCTCTGTACACTAATTGTAAATTTTAATTTGTTATACTGTACATTCTCAATAAATATATTTATACAAAAAAAAATCCAAATGTATTGTTTACATGGGCACAATCCTTTCATGACAAGCGTTTACATGCAGCAGATTTTTATTCAGAATAGAAATACTGACATGCGCAGAGTTGTAAACTCTCCTTAAAAAAAAAAAAAAAAATCACCAAAAAGTTCTACCTCCATGATGAATGTAAACAAACCTGAGTGCTCAAAATGGGCCCGCGCCATGTTTAAATGACGGTGGAGACATTACTGCACTCACTGATTGAGCTAAAGGTAATACAGATGATTTTGAGCTCTTTCAGTTTCTAGTAGAAATGTTGTGTCGCTCAGCGACCAGTTTTGCTTCCCTGACATGCTAATATTATTAGCATTAGCCAGGCCAAAATATGTGAGCTAGACATAGGTCACACATGCGCAGTCAGGCCAGTTTTCCACGATCTGAAAAAAATGAACAGATTAAGTGTTTACATGCACACTGTTCGGATTATGAATCGGCATAAACCACCCATCCCATTCTGATTACAAATTCTTTTGGATTGAGCTGAATCAACAAAGAATAATCTGAATGGGACGTTTACATGACATATTTTTATTCAGAAAGGCCGTTTAATCCGATTACTTATGCCCATGTAAACATTGCTATTGTCTCTCAGGTGTTTGTCATTATCTATCATCAAAATTAATGCTCAATAATCCAGGTAAAAAAAATCCAACAAAAGTAAAACAGGTTCTTTGGATGTTTTTTGTTGTTGTTGAAACATGAAATGTGAAGGTGTTATTTATAAGACTGAATTTGTTGTGGCTTCTTGAACTGATGAAGTCTTTTGGATGAAAGACAAAACATTTCAACAAGAAGAAACCATCCAGAAGACCTGACTTAACTTTGTTGGAACAAAAAACATTATCTATTGTTAGTGTCTCTTTAAAATATGTCTAATTTTGTTTGTCCCTCGTCCTTGGATTTTGCTTCCTAAAGCCACTCATACTCTGTCCCTCTGTGTTTCTCATAGCTGTTATTTTTTTCATGCTAACCTTTTGCTGCCACGTCAGTATTTACTTTTTACCTCTGAGTTCCTTGTGTCTGTCTGCACCCTGGGTTCAACCCTGACATAGCACGATAACAGCCACCTAAACAAGAGTTTTATACTTCTTATTAGGGGTTGAACGACTACATATTTTTTAAAGTCGACTTTAACATGATGAAAGTCTAGCTATTGGTTTTTCTACAGTGCTGAGCCGAGCTTCCAGTTCAGACAGCCTCTCCTCCAAAGCTACCATAAGACTACATTTGTTACATGTATCATTACCACTAAAGGAGTCAGCGAAGTAGCTAAACATCTGACACACGGAGCAAATGAAAACAAAGGAAGCCGGGAGAGAAGCAGCAGCCATGCTAAGCTAACGCTAGCAAGAGCTAGCAGAGCCAAATACACCAATAAAAACTGAGAAGTGTTGAAAGATGAAAGGTGTTTTAAGCACTATGTAGTGGACTAGGCCTATGTCAAAACTGAGTCTTAGGTCAAAACTCTTGACCTTTAGGACCTTGTGGGACAGGAACTGTCATTTCATTCATTTGAACTCAGAAATACAGGTTCACCCATCCTGAGACTTTCTTTCTTGAAGATTCAAGTGAAAAGAACACTCTTTTTATTATCATTACTATTTTACAAATATTGATAATCAAAGTGTCTTAGTTCAAACCATTTTAGATGTTGCAGTGCACTAATCCAACAGTAGAGAAACAACCGTACTAAGTGTGTTTGTGAACTAGAATGAAAAATTGTGCAAAAGACAGATAAATCCAGAAAACAAGAGACGACTCGAGCAAACAATTCACTCGAACTACCAACAGACAAACAGGAAGTGACACAATACGTCTCACCACGAACGTGCAAGATCACCAGCTCCAATCAGTCGCATCTTCATCGCCTTCATCGTCATCACTGGACAGCTAATTCTTCATCTCCATCTCGACTTAATCTTCTCTGGTTAGTAACCATTTAAAAATACTATTTTTTAAAGGTTAAAGAGTTTAGAAAATTGTTAGGAACATTGCATTAGAAGGGTTTAAAATGCCTATATATATATCTGTAAATAAATACTAAAATAAACCACTACTTACTATTCAGTTCAATTCAGTTTATTTGTATAGCGCCAAATCACAACAGAAGTCACCTCAGGGCACTGTACAGAAACATTCATAAAAATAAGTGAACAGAAATGTTCATATATAAACATAAAAATTTAACATTATTTATCTGAGGAGCAGACTGCTTTGAATTTAAATCCATCATAGTTCTTTATCTAAGGAATCCAGCAGACAAGATGAATCTTGGCTTCGTTGCAGTCTCCCATCCTGAGCAAGCACAGTGGCAACAGTGGAAAGAAAAACTCCCTTTTAAAAGGAAGAAACCTCCAGCAGAACCAGGCTCAGGACAAGAGACCATCTGCTTTGACCGGCTGGTTGAGAGGAAAGGAAGGAGAGACAGACGAACACAGAATGGTAGGTCCAGGTATAGGTCCAGGTGTACCTGAAAGACAAAAAAAACACATGTTAAGATACACAAAATAATTACAAATACAAAACAGGTTGAGCAGAGTAAGTAAAGACAGTAGCAGAGTGAAAATTGTGGTCAGTTTGTCCTCCAACCGTCTAAGCCTATAGCAGCATAACCAAGGGACAGCTCAGGAAACCCAAGCCGACCCTAACTATAGGATTTATCAAAAAGGAAAGTCTTAAGCCTAGTTTTAAAACTGGATAATGTGTCAGCCTCACGGACAGAGATTGGAAGTTGGTTCCACAAGAGAGGAGCCTGATAGCTGAAGGTTCTGCCTCCCATTCTGTTTTTGTAAATTCTAGGAACCACAAGTAAACCTGCAGCACCAAGATTTTTAGCATTAGAATTGGAGGACAGATTAATGCCATCCAAGGACTACTACTACTTCCTATTACTACTTGTGTACATAATTTTGTTCCATCACATGTACCACATGAGATGGTAATGACAATCAAGTGTACTTGAACTGGAACTACTGTATCCCTACTTTGCGCACCTGCGATAAACCAGGGACTATTGTAAAGGAAGAAGCCCACCCATGGCACCATTCTTGAACTACAACTGGTTGGGGTATTAATTTTTAATAGATACGTGCACCATGAGTTGAATAGAATTGTTATCTTGCAAATTGTAGGTTTCCAGTGTTTTCTTTCGTAGGTTCCTGCTGAGGAGTGCCATTGAGCAGCAGCTGTGGCCCATTTCTTCTGATGAGCTCCAGGATTATAAGAGGCTGTGGAGGGTTCCTTTCTCTGCTGGGACATTAGATACAAATTGGCACTGTTGTCAGCCTCCTAGTTTTTTCATGAATGAAGATTTATACTTTCCTGTTTCCTTCCGTTTCCTAGAACCTGCCGTTCTGTGACCAAATCCTGGATTGTTTGTTTCTCCTTCATGCCTTTAAGATGAGCCTCACTCTGAACTCCTGTAATCTGTTACCTTAGCCTCAGACGATCATTCTGCTCTTCAGCGGCTCACCTACCTGCAGTCCTCTGGTAACCTCTACTATCATTTCAACTTCTCCTCCTCTGCTGACCATATGCACCTGGAATCTGCCATCCTCCTCTCAAACTCCACAGAACCAAAAAGAAACCTTTAAATCAAGAATCTGTTCCTAACCTAGCCACCACCTACCAAAAAGCATATTTACCTACCTTCCTCCTTTTTCAGATCCTCCCAGTGCCTCCTGTAAATATTCAAACACTGTAAATAAAATCAGTCACCTTTTTACTCTGAGTTGAGTCTGTTCCCTTGCAGTTCTTCTGCTCTGGGTGTAAATACCTCCATTGTGATACAAATCAAGAATCACATTTCTAATACAGCTCTTTCTTAAACCTAAACTTCATCTTGATTAAGTGGTGCAGCAACAGTTACATTTGTCAAATGACTTGAAGATGCCTTCGGCTGAAGAGTGGAATAGGCTCCCTAAATTCATGTTCCTTTGTTCTGTTTGGTCTATGACTCCTTACCACATTAAGTATTTAAGGGGGAAATAAAATATAGCCTCATATGACCCACAATCACCAATGTAGATCAGTTTCACAGCCTGACAAATGGTTCTGTGAGGAATGTTGCTGGATTTGGCAAATAGAAAGAAGAAAGTGCTATGTGTTGTCATCGGATGTTCCCATACAATGGTGAAATTAGTTCCCTGCATTTAACCCATGGCACATGAGATACACCCAGGTGGAGCAGTGGGCAGCTATGCAAGCACCAGGGGAGCAGTTAGGGATTAGGTGTCTTGCTCAGAGGCACCACAACATGTGGGCATGGCAGGAAGTTGAACCTGTGATCTTCTGGTCCCAAGTCATCTGCTCTACCTCTACACCCTCTCGGTCTCAAAGGATCCAGTGGTTCCTTCAACGGCACGATGGAGCAGAGTGAGTGATGGTGCTGCTGCTTATCACTCCATCACTGTTTCAATTTGTTCCTAAAACAACAAAAGCTGATACACTCAAAACTGACAAAGTAACAGCCATACATGAACCACAATTCTTTTTTAAATCTTGTCTCATCTTAAGATTGACTCTGAATATTAATTAGATCATCATACAGTAGGAAAATTGTCATCTTTAGTCATTTTCCCAAATGTGAACGAGCAGTATGCCAAATATCAGCACTGAGGTCAACAATCATGAAGCTTATGCACTGATAAATGTATAAGTCAGGACGTGCTATCTTTGGGCCACAGCTCAAGTCGTGAAGTGGTGAAGAAATCTGAGAATGGCCTCTTGTAAATTGTGCTGAGTGGGAGATGTGGGGTTTGTATTATGACACCATTATCTTTCCATCTGACATGCAATGGGCCTCATTATTCATAGAGAATGAATAGATGGAGAGTTCCAAATGCGGGGGTGAGAGGAGATGGGCAAACAAAACACAAGGTGAGTATTTATGCAGTTGCTGTAGCAGAAGTGATGCCTGGATATTACTAACAAACTGTTACATAACACATATGAGACACCATTTCTCCCAGCAGAGTTTAAAATGTTCAGCTGTTCAGACAGAAATGTGACCAGAAAAGCAATTGTTAACGTCTGTCCTTTGCCTATTTTATTTTGAACACATTTGCTGATATCATTCTGCTGCCTCTCAAATCAGGCAAGATTTTGTCCACTTCTAACACTGAATGTAAAATGGGTCTTCCAGACAAACAGCTGCTCAGCTGTCCTCTCACAGGAAGCCTGATTTGGATAAACACAGCTGATAAACATGCTCTGAGCAGCATCCAGCAATGACTGCAATATTATCAGAGCATTGTTAGAATGCAAGAAATGTTAGAAATGAACAGGATGGTCCTCAGTAGCTGTCAGGCTCTCCACTAAACAGGGTGGACGGGTCGATGCCAAAAGGCTAGGCCCAACAGGGGTCCCTAATGGGGCCTGTATTGATCCTAGCATCGTGTTCAACCCACGGGCTTTATAGAAAAGTTGGCTGAAAAATAAAACAAGTGCTCTCCACTCAGAATTTAAATCACATATAGGAACAGAAGCATTTATTGTTGTTTTTTGTTGTGCTTTCAGATGGACAAAACAGTTCTGAAATAAACTCTTTAGAAAATGAGTTGTTGCCGAAGAATCAGTTAACATCGCACAATATCAAATATGTGGGCTTACTAAAGAGCAAGGCTGCCTCCCAGAGCTACACTACATTAAAGAAGCCCTTTGAGTCACCAGTGATGTACTGTACAGTGCATTTGGAAAGTATTCACATCGCTTCACTTTTTCCACATTTTGGTATGTTACAGTCTTATTCCAAATTGTAATAAATTAATTTATTTTCTCAAAATTGTACACACAAAACACCATTGTGACAATGTTAAAAAAGAAAAAGATTTTTTGCAAGTTTATTGAAAATGGTACTGAATGTAAACCTGCTGTCACAAAACAGGGTTTTGGATTCAAAATAAGCCAGACACAGGAGTGCAAAAATTGAGAACAGCTTTTATTAATAAGGCAGCTGCAGAGGGAGGCCTTTAATGTTATGAACTCAATGCAAGTTTGTGGTCCAAAAAGCAATCCAAAAACATAATCCGAGAGTCGAGGTCATAGACTGAAGAGGAGGTCGTTACCGTGATCAGAGAGGCAGAACAGAACCAGATGAGGGGCAGGCAAAAAACGGGAAATCCAGAAGGCAGGCGTGAGGTCAGTACTCCAGAAAGCAAGGCTTGAGGTCTAGGCATGAAACTATGAATGGCTTGAGAATCAGGGACCATGGGAGGTTTATTAATCTCGCACTGGTGGAGAGGGAGAATGGATCTTATGAAGGGTGCAGAGCAGGTGAACCAGATGAGCTGAATAGGTGAGTGGAATCAGGGCTGATTGCTGTGATAGGCTGAGGGGGTGTGGTGAAGTGAGCAAGCAGAGGTGCAGGTTGACAGGAGATGAGAATAATAAACATGAACCGAAATTATGACCAGAATGGCAGAAAACATAGCATGTCATGAAGGGGCAGGGAAGTGAGCAGATGGGGGCCAGCGGGGGCCGCTGATCATGACACCTGCTCTTGTTATGACTCAAGGAACCCAGAGTTGTATGAGACCCGGGAACACGACAGACACAGGCAAGTACAAAAGTGACAGTGTTTATTATTTACAGTGAAATTATACATTTATCTCTCTGCAGCTCAGATGGGAAGATCTCCTTTTGGTCCACTCCGAATCCTAGGAGAGCTCCAGAGAGGGACAAGGCCAGGGGCCCAACTGAACGAGGAAGTCTGGCAACTGGTGGTTGGTAGGCACGAGGAGAACCAAGGCAAGGCACGAGGAGAACCAGGACGAAGCGCTAGGAGAACCAGGACGAGGCATGAGGAGAACCAGGACGAGGCACACGGAGAACCAGGACAGGACCAGGGAACCAGGACTGAGGAGGCAGAAACACTGGAGACAAAAAGAGACTGGTAAGTAGATTTACTTAATACTAATTTACAGGCTGGAGACAACACTTCCATTAGATGGTCAATGCTCCCGAGTAGCACTGGACTGTAGCCTTATGTAGGAGATGATTCTCATCAGGTTGATGGCCGACAGGTGTTGACAATTAGCGGCCATCTTGAACGAGGAGCTGCAGGCAGTGATACTCGTACAGTATGACCTCTGCTTAGTTCATAGGGCCTGTTTGTGGTGTCAATGCAGAAATGTTTCTTAACCTAGGCACCGAGGACTCCAGCGTTTTTGGCACATTGTGTGCATTTTATTCTCAAAACACCATTGCTACAGCAGGTACAGAAGAGCAGAGCATCGGGAGATGCTCCGAGGTATGGCCGGCTACAGCTGATGTGTAGTCTGGAGTAACAAACTCTCAGATCCTGATGTCTAACTGTCTAACGATGGCTTCCTATGTCTGGCTGGCTGTTTTGTCATGCTCACATCCCCATCTGACAAACAACAACAAATTAACTGTTATAATCTCCTCCAAACATCATTATCCTTTTTCTTTTATCTGTAATTTTCTAGTTTTGAATGTTTGTGTCATGACACACTTGTTTTACAAGTGCAGTGGCCACACATTACTGTCCCATCCTTCTCCAAAGACACCCATGGCTTTACAGGAGCTTCAGACAGGGACTGACTGTGATTAACCTGAAGTGATACACATTACACATTAATACAGGCCTATTTATTTAGTATTGACAATAATATGTTTCACTATTGTGGACATCTGCTGGTGTTTACTGACAGTAAGTACAGTCAGATGTTAGATATAGAGTCAGGATGTGCAATATGGCATAAAATTCATATCTTGGCGATATTGTCTATTGTGATGAGAAGCTACATGAAGCTACAAGCTTACTATGGCCATTTTTTTGCCGGCCGTAGTCACTTTTTTTGCTGGCCGGTCGCAC
>NC_056509.1:6295688-6301744 GCF_014905685.2 Nematolebias whitei
TTGGCGTAAAATTCATATCCCAATATCTATTGTGATGAGAAGCTACACAAAGCTATACGCTAACTACAGCCGGCTAGCTTCGCTACTAAGCTGTTGAAGCAAACAGACTTTAATACCATTTACTCAGTTTTCAACTCAGAAAAACGTAATGGTAAATATTGCTTTTTACTTACTTCCACAGATAACTTAGCTTGACTAGAACACGTAGTAGACCAGGAAACCTTGGCAAAACAATCTAGAAAACAATCGCTGTCACTCCATTCAACCGCAGCCATCCTTCACTTCTGATGTTCATCATGGTGTCTTAACGTGATTCGCTGATGTATATGACGTAGTTGCAAAGGGTCAGTAGAGATGTTACAAGCCCTTTTCCTGACCCTAACCCTGTACAAGTTCTGGACCGAGGGAAGATCAGCCACGATGATCCTCTCTGCAAACCTGATTGTTTTTGCAGTCTAAACTTGTCCTATTTTGTGGTGAGCCAAACCACACAGTGATGGATGTGCACAAAAAGACTGAATAATGGCTGTCTTTGAGACTCAACATTGAGTCAGTGGGCCATGTTCCATGCCTTCATTGTTGAGGCAGCTGCCTTGAGCTGTGGCCACAAGGTTGTCGGTGCTTCTTAGGGAGGCCATCCTTGAACTTGGTGGTAGACACCTGGGTTAGGGAGGCTGTCAAGCTGAAGGAATTCTATTGGGCTTTGTTGCCTCTAGGACTCTGGAGGCAGGTGAGGAGTATCTGCAAGACAAGCGGGTTCTAGCCTTGGCTGTTGCTGAGACAAAAGCTTGGAGGTGGGAGGAATTCTCTAAGACCTTTAATTGAGACTCTATTGGCTCTGATGAGATTCTGGTGAACCATCAGGTGGCTGAGGTGGGGAAAGCAATATTTTGCCAACACTATTTTTGATGAGGGAGGGGTGCTGTTAACATCAACCAGTATTGTCATATGTAGGTGGACGGACCTTCTCAATCCCACCGGCATTTCTTCTATGGAGGAAGCTGTATCAGTGGACTTTGAAGTTGGTCTGTCCATAACCAGGGCTGAGGTCACTGAGATAGTTAAAAAGTTTCATGATGGAGGGAGAGGATAAGATGTCGGTGGTGGTGTAGGATCATATTAGCTTAGACTCCAGCCAGTACTGCCTGAAAACTGCCTTTCATGAAGATATTTTTGTTACCTTTCCTTTGGATGCGCCGATATTCAACATTGTTGTGTGATTGACTATGCAAAGCTGAAGAATGGTGACAAAATACAGATTCCGTGGCTGCTAGGCCCAACACCACCTTGGGCCAAGGCACTTCTAAAGCTGGGTACTCAGCTCCGCCTCCACCAGGTCCCAGAGAGATGGACGTGTTGGCCCTGAAGTCAGATGTTTTGTCTTCAATTAAAGCAGAAATTTCAGCGGTAAATAAATCGGAAATGAAAGCTGCCCTCGCAGAGGACCTTAATTCTCATCTTTATTAAGGGGGAGCTTCAAGCATTGAGAGCAGAAATGGCTAAGGGCACCACGGCATTCAAAACAGAAATAGACCAGGTGAAGCTGAGGGTTAAAGATGTTGAAGATGGACTGTCTACCTGGTCAGACAAAGTTGTGGCTCTGTGCAGCACCGTGATGGAACTGAAAGATGGGATAAATGGGCTGAAAAAGAAATGTGAGAATGTGGAGGGATGTATCAGAAGGTACAACGTGAGGATCCTAGGCATCCCAGAGACGTCATAATCAAGCTGCATCACAGTGGTTGCAATCTGATCATGGAGGTGATGTAGCTAGACAAGACGCTGCAGATCAACCACTTGTGCCGAATGCCGGGAGGGGAAAAAGTCAGCTGAGTTATTGTGACTAAACTGCACTACTACAAAGATTGCATGGAAATATTATGGTGTGCGCGCAGTCGTGGCCCACTCTGCTACAAGGAATCACCAATCATCATTACAGCAGATTTTGCACCAAATGTAGCAAAGGCTTGGGCGGAGTTCACAGAGGTGAGGAGGCTTCTTTGCAGCTGGCGAGATGTTCGCTATGGACTACTTTTTTCCTGCACTACTAGGCATCACTCATGGTGGGGTGGACAAGGAGTTTGTGGATCCAGATAAAGCCATGGTCTATGTCAAAAATAACATCATCTTAGCAACAGGTGGTAAGAACAGGAAAAGAAAGTAGGTCTGGCCTCCCTTAATCAGCATTCTTTTCAAGTTAGATTTGCCTACACCAAATGCTTATTTGTCCCACTTCATATTTTGCTGTATTTTTGAGTGTCTTATGCCTTGTTTCAGGGGGACTTTTTCAGGTTTATGTTTGACTAAATATTTGGCTGTTTGGACCTTTGATGTGATTATGTCCTACATTTCATTTATAATGGAAGGTATGGGCATCAGAGTCAGAGATTCTTTATTGTCATTCGCACCTCATGTGGTACATGTGGTGGAGCGAAATTATGTACACAGGGTCCCAGTTACATCCAACAATAAAATGTAAAAGAAAAACAGTAATAACATCTAAGATATGAACTAAGAAAAACATCAACTCATCAGCACTCTGAATTAGATATTCACTGTGTTTGCAATATATATTTTTTTCATATGTGGGTAGGCGGGAGCCCAAGCAGTTAGACCTGTTACTCAGTTTTTCATTTACCCTTTATTTATACAGGCAGTCTCATTGAGCCACGAGAACTCGTTTTCAAGAGAGACCTGTTTAGGGAACATAAGATGGGGGTTAAGGGCCTTGCTCATGGGCCTAGCACAGGCATGTGCTGATTTTTAGTTGAGAGTTGTTCACCCCATGTTCATGTAAGAGAGAAGGGTGGGTTTATACCATATCAGTCTGTCTGTAACATGATTAAGAGTATTAATGACCCCAAAATGGCAGACTGAACAGACACGAGACTCAGGTAAAACAAAAAGTGATGTTTATTTACAGTGCAGGAAAACTGGTGACGAGGCTGCAGAGGGAAGTAGGAGATAGGATGAGTAATTGACTCAAAAGAAATGGTCCAATGATTCATTTTTCTGTTTAGGAAGTCCTTCCTTACGGTTGGTTTGATTGCAGATAGTGTCGGATGGAGGAGTCCAGTGTTGGGCCTTGAGTGAGTAATGCCAATGTGTGCAGGTTCGGAGGACCAGAAACAGCCAAGGAGCCAGGAGGGAGCCGAGAGAACAGGACGAGGTAGAACTAGCAGACAAACAGAGAACCACAAGGTTAGTCAAAATTCACCAAAGTACACGTGAAGGCTTTCGCTGATTTACCGAAGGCAATCAATGCTCAAGCGTTGGCTGAACGTCTGGCACAGGTGTAAATAGTGCAGCAGGTACTGGTTTGGAATCAGGTGCTGGTTTGATCCATTAGGTGCTTGTTGACTGTGTAGGGAGGAGATAGAGGCAGAAAAAAATAGGAATCCCGCAGTGCCCCCCTCTTAAACATCGCCTCTTGGCGATTTCTTATGGGGATGTTCTTTCTAGAAGGTGGAGATCAGAGTGGGGTCGAGAATAAAATATCTGGGTACTCAAGAGCGTTCTTCAGGGCCATACCCCTCCCAGTCAACTAAATACTGGAGACCTCGACCCCTGCGACTGACGTCCAACAGTCGTCTTACTGTAAAGGGAGGGTTATAATCAATTAATTGAGGGGGCGGAGTGGAATTGGGAAGAGGGTTCAGATGACTCAAGGAAACACCTAAAAAAGTTAAATCTGGTCCTCTGGACATTCAAAAAAAACCAAAGCAAATCAACAAAAAAAACGTAGAAACGTTTCCTCTCTCATCCGAGAGACTTCCTCAGTCTGAGGAGCTGTATTCAGCTCAGTCTCTTAAATAGCACCTTCTCAGAGTGGATCAACCAGTTTTGCTACTGACAACCAAAACCAGCTGATCACATGCTCAAGAAGGACCATCAGCCTAACAATGGATCATTAGCACACTGATGGCTGTTTACTGTTCACAGAGGGCTGAGTGATACTAGCAATCACAGCATTGTAAGAGGGGGACAATTGAACACGTAGGCCTCCACCCCTGTTTAACTGTTTTTGTTGATTTGCTTTGTTTTTTTTTTTGAATGTCCAGAGGACCAGATTTAACTTTTTTAGATTTTTCTACCTGGATTATTGAGCATGCATCAGGATACTCGAGGAAACAGGTTTCACTTGAGAAACATGACATGTTGGGTGAATTCTCATTGTACAAGGTAATTGAAGGCAGATAGCAGAAGGATTTATGATCATGGTTATGGGGAAGGGGCCCATGAATCTGGGAGCCAGTTTTTTGGGGGTGTCCTTTAGCTTAATGTCCTTAGTGGACAACCATACCTTCTGACTCACTTGGTACCTTGGAGCAGCAGAACGGTGTCGATCAGCAAACTTCTTGTTCTGTTCGGCAGTACGGAGGAGGGCTGCTCTGGTCTGGTGCCAAATCCTGTGACACCGACGGAGGTGAGGCTGAACAGAGAGGACATAAATTTCAGACTCCTGGGAGGGAAACAGGGGAGGGGAGTATCCTAAGGAGGCTACAAAAGGAGACAGGCCGGTAGCAGAAGAAGTGTGAGAATTATGTGCATACTTCACCTGTTAAAGGTTTTTGAAGGTCTTATGCACTTTATCATATTAAACTTTATTTTTATGAGTTCAAGCTTTAAAGTTCATCATGTACTTCTTCCTGTTTTTTTGTCGTGCATGCAGATCTATCCTCAGCAAGTCTGTACAACCTTAAATTATCAGGAACTGTCTCAGTTTTGCTGATGTAAGATGTTCCATCCAAGCCTTATCGCGCGACACCAGATGCTCTGTAAAAACTGCCACTTGTTTTGATTTTATTCCATTCCTACTTGCCTCAATAAAAGACGAGCGCAGACAGCAGGAAGTTGGAGTTCACTCTGACCACAAGTCAGATGAGCTTCCCTCTTTGCAAAGAGCCAACTAAAATCTCACTCCGTTTGTCCTGTGTGGATTTTTTCTTTAAGGTTTAACAGGAGAATTACCCAACATTACTTGGTGCCGTTTTGGACCTGGATTCCACATACCTGTTTGCTGGTGTGGTCCGATTAGGGTGTGCTGAAAGCCCGTGCACGGCGAAAGAAAAAGCCCTGGGAGGTTCTGTTCCTAGTCAGACCAGCGCCTGTAGGTCCGATTCAGGCCCACCAACTGCAGATTGACGGAATCTGAACCGGCGCACACACAGGAACGGGGACGTGAGTAAGAACAAAAAGTTTGTTGTAATGTTTTGTTTTTAAACAAGGGAGAGTATTGCAGAAAATAGTCAAGACCTTTTAAAAATAAGTGAGATTTGCAGTCGAGACATTCTAAGAAGTAAGACTTGCTGTCAAGACCTTTTAAAAAAAAAACAAGTGAGACTCCGCGCTGTACTAAAACTAGACCGATTTTGTGAGTGTGTGTGAAACGCTGCATGAGTGAGAGGAGGGCAGATTCTGCTACGGGTCCTTGAACCTGACGGTGCTAACGTACGGGACTCAAAACAAATCTACCTAAACCTCCATTAGGACTTGTTTTTAGGTGAAATGGTTTTCTGAATCTAAAATCTTTTGTTTTCAGGATTAGAACCCTAAGTGAAACACCGGATCAATTGATAGTGATTGATCCAGAAGACTATGTTTCAGGAAGCAAAAGGAGGCCCGCTGGAGGAATTTTCATTTAAACCACTCACAAATATATTAATAAAAAACAATACAAAAAAGCATAACTAACGATCATGGGAAACAGCAAAAGTAAATCCTCTCCGGAGGTAGAGAAAGAAATAAAGATTAGAAGATCAATTAAAATGTGCTAAAGTATGACAGAGTCCCACTTAAGAAGAGAACAGATTAAGCTAAAGCAGAATGAAAAACTAAATAAGAAACAAAAACTGCAGCTTTGTTTGTCAGACCAAAAGATAATACATAACACATTGTGGTATCCACTAAAACATAGGAATAACGCTAAATATTTTTTCTTCTTCGTCTATAGAATAAGAGTTCTGCCGATGGGGGGGGGGGGGGGGGGGGGCCCCTCCCCCGCGGGAAAAAAAAAAAATACTAAAGATTTATTATGTGTTTTCGTGGCCTGCATA
>NC_056509.1:6301844-6314490 GCF_014905685.2 Nematolebias whitei
AGCCTCTCCTCGTGGAAAAAGAAAAAAAGTTTATATAGAGATAAAATAAAAATAAAAACGCAGTTGGATGTAGTGTGATCACAGTAAACATTATTAAGAACATTAATTTACCTGCTGTAAATTAACTACTGATTATCATGGAGTAAAGTCTGACATCGTTGACTCGGTCCTGGTCCACTCAACGACCGGTGTGGGCTGTTAGACGAAGCGGTCCCGCTTGCTGTCAAATCTGTCGACTCCTCTCCACAAACCAGCCAAAATCCAGTTTTACCTTGTCACCGTTAGTAGCTGGGTTAGCTAAATGTTAGCTCACAGGAAGGGCAGGCCACGGCAGCACGCATGCGCATTAAGCGAAGGTACAAAAATCATAGCGCCAACTAATGACCCGGCATGGTAACTACCGCACCTGACACAGGTTCCCTTGAGTGTGATCTGGGTACAATGAAATATGAAGCATCTGAAGCGAAACCTGCACCCATTTGTCCAAAAAGTCTGGTCTCAATTAAAGATCATGAGTCCTATGACAAGATAACGACCCAAAACAACCGCTAAAAATAAAATTGTCTCTTTAGAAGTGTTCTTCTATGAGATCTGATCTATGAAAGGAGCTGAAACATGGAGTAGGATTGACCGTTAAAATGTGAGACATCTGAAGAAGTTAATCAGTAAACAGAAATATCTGCTCCAGTTGCAGAAATCTTACAGAAACTGACAATCACTCATTTGTAGTGACTACAGATTGAACAAGAAAATGTGAAGTTAAAGGCAACATCCTTTGTCCCAAGTCCAGTTTAAGTATCATTAATATTTTTCTTTTATGAATCGATTGTAAATATTATCACATTTTTCAACAACCAAAATGGATTTTGTTTTTTAAATGTTATGGCTATTTAATGTTATAGTTATTTAAAATAAATAAATAAATAGTTTGTCAATACCTCATGCTCAGAAAAAACCAAAAAATGACCCATGGTTTTTGCCATGTGTCAACAGGAGGGAGGTATTTATCATACAGAAGCATTTTCATAAATAAATAAATACATTTTTATAAAGCTGTACAAGCAACTGAAATTATAGCGCTTATACGTACATGTCAGTTGGCAGAAGTGTACACAGACAGCCAGTACACTGCTGACCTCTACTGGTAAACCAGTTACACATGCCACACTCCTAACTCATCTTTTGCAGTCAATTCATTTTCCATCTAAATTAGCTGTTTGCAAATGTACTGCTCACACAAAATCTACTGACTTCGTTTCAAATGCAAACAGATTAGCTGACCAAATTGCTAAAATGGCAGCAAAAGGAAATTATGGCATATCTTTTTTAGCAACAGAACAAGACCCTGAACTAATAAATAAAACTGCTAAAAAACATGCAAAATGTGGTCCCACAACAAGAAAAACAAATGTGGGAGACAAAAGGCGCCAAATTAAATGATGAATCAATTTACCATGTCAATGATAAACCTGTGTTACCTAAATCTTTGTTTAAAGCCGTCGCTGTTGTGACCCATGGCAGTTGCCATGTGTCAATTGGGGGTATGATCACTCTAATTCAGAAACATTTCACCACATATGGATTAGATGCCTACTTAAAAAACTTTACATGAGAATCACTCCAAGAGCAAACATTAGCAGATTACATGATCAAAACACTAAAAGTAAAAAACATGTCAAAAGCAAATTTACTACCTTCTGATTTCTCTCTCCCACAAGAAACACCACCTATCTAGCCAGGAGATTGGGTCTTCATTAAGGTCATCAAGAGAAAAACTTGGGCCTGTCCACGTTGGGAAGGACCCTTCCAAGTCTTGTAGACCACCCCAACTGCTATGGAGATTGTGGAGAGACCCAGCTGGACACATCTCAGCCATTGTAAGGTACAGAAAGTGCTGGACCCTTAAAGGTCATCAGAGTAGTTGGGAAATCCGGTTTACAAAGGGTGCGTGTCCTTTTAGCGAACGTAGTCTCAAACCCGTTGAAGTAACCAACGATCCCTACTCTTTAGGACCTACAAGTTTAGTGTCTCTGTATTCTTAGCAGTAATGGGGTATCCACTTGCTAGGTGGATCCTCTTCTGTGTAATGGCTGTAGTATGTGGATGGAGTTTTTATCATCCTACAGGTCCAAAAACAATCAGACAAAAGTGTTGGTCTGATACGGACAATCACGACGAGTGGACCTGGGATTCAAAGTATCCTCAAGATACTAATGCATGGTATCGATATGCTAAGTTTAGTGCTAGAAAAGTGACTACAGAAGGCTGCTATGCGTGTTCTCTGCTCCCACCCTCTTCTACTCAGGTACACCTGGAGGCAAAACCTATGAATACCACCGAAGCGAAATGCATGGTGTCCTTGGGAGCCCGGAACTACCAATATCCTGGTATAGTGACCAAAGACACTGACCCTGCTTGTCCAGGGATCAGGAATGGCACTTGTGATACTCTGTTCTGGGCCCAAACTAATGAAACCAGACCCACATGTGTAGCGCTGATTCATGTTCCAAAGGAGGCTATTGGCTGGGAGTACTCAATATCACCAATCAGTGTTCCAACGGACGTGCCATGGTCCAAGGAGAAAGAAGCAAAGTTGTGCATGCCCTGTTTCCTTGGATCGGTGTGGGAAAACATGCTCTGCGCATAGAGACACTCGGTTATCATTTTCATGCTCTTGTGAACATTTCTCTTGACCTAGAGGAAGCACAGAACCGAGAAATAGCAGCTTTCTGTCTGATAGTATTGCAGAACAGGATTGTGCTTGACTTGCTGACCGCAGCACAAGGTGGGACTTGCACTATGATTGGCACCTCCTGTTTCACTTATATCCCTAGCATGAATGACACTCATACTGCTGAAGCAATAACCTCACTACATAACTTGAAATACACTCTCAACCATGACACTGTGAACAATAACTGGGACCTGTGGTCTTGGTTCACCTCTGGCCCATGGTGGCACCTACTCCTGAAAATCTGCACTCCGATTCTGACAGTGTTGATTTTGTTTGGTGTGCTTTTCTCTTGCATAATACCATGTCTGAAAAACATGATGTTAAAAGCTTTTACAGGTGTCCTTGTCAAACGGCACCATGCCAGGTTTGACCAGAATGATGATGACTATGTTCCACTGAGACCAGTGGACAAACCAATCTATGACAACTTGCTGAAATAGAATGCAGTGTGATTCCAGTACTGAAAGTATGAAAAATAACAAGTACTGAGATGATGTGTTTGCTCTTCTTCCAGCTTTATTCTGTGTATTAAAAATAAATATTTTACTGTTTCTCATTTTTTGATTTATCTTGAAGAAATTTTTACTTATGTTTTTGATTTTACTGGTTCATAAAGAACCAGATTTTATATTTTACTATTTTACTTTTATGCTTTTTGTTTTGAGTTTAAAATGATAAATAGGAGGGAATGTTAAAGGATTTTGAAGGTCTTATGCATCTTATCATCCATCCATCCATCCATCCATCCATTATCTTTACCCGCTTATTCCATTTTGGGTCACGGGTCGCCGGTGCCCATGTCCAGCAATCACTGTTAGGGATGGGGCTGATCCGATCCAGTATCGGTATCGGCCTCCGATACCAGCAAAATTTACGTATCGGATTTTCCGATCCACCTGCCGAAATTTCCGATCCATGATGCATGTCTGTGGTTGCGTTGCATGTTGGCTTCAAACTATGGAATGGATTTCCTGAACGGCGGCGTGTCTCATGAAACTAGAGTAATAAGACCCGCCTCACATTCAGGAAATCCAGTTCATAGTTTTCAGCCAGCTACAACGTGAGTGCAGAGTTAGTAGCACTGTGGCTAACAGCTAACAAACTTTTCATCTAAACATGTCTGCTGTGTGGACGTATTTTACACTAGAAACACCACAAAACAAGACAGCAACATGCAATGTCTGCAGAGCCATAGCGCCACATTACACTGCGGTAAAGTTAGTTTTACGATGGACATTCGAGCTCCGTGGCTTCAGCGGGGTGCTACTCTTTGCTCAACCCAAAACAAGCGACTCGACCCCGGCCAGCCGCGTTCAATCTGCCCCGCTCAGTCTGCCCGTCTCCAAGGTTCCGAGGAGGGACAGACTGAGTGTGGCTGCCCCAAATCAGGCTGCTTGCTTCGGATTGAACAAGAAGGAGACGTTGCTGAAACCACGGAGCTCAAATGTTTACCGAGAAGTTGCTAAACTTCATCATAATTCATGACCAACCGCTATCAGTTGTAGAAAATGAAGGATTTTGCAGCTTGATACTTGCAGCCAAGATATAGTTTACCCTGCAGGAGATATTTATCAGTGCAACAGTAGACAATCATAAAAAACATGATTTGAAAATTATATTAAAAACAAAAAAAGCTACATTATAAAGTGATGTAAAATACTAAAAACAGGAACATGTCTGTTGGTTTATGCCATGAACTTAGCAGACGTTTAAAGCCATTTAACATTTAATTTAATTTACTTCATTTATTCATTCATTTAAATCCATCCATCCATCCATCCATTATCTTTACCCGTTTATTCCATTTTGGGTCATGGGGGTCGCTGGTGCCCATGTCCAGTAATCACTGTGCGAGGGGCGGGGTACACCCTGGACGGGTCGCAAGTCCATCACAGGGCCACATAGAGACAAACGAGACAAACAACCATTCACTCTCTCACTCACACTTAGGGACCATTTAGAGTTACCAATCAGCCTAACATGCATGTTTTTGGTCTGTGGGAGGAAACCGGAACACCCGGAGAAAACCCACGCATGCACGAAGAGAACATGCAAACTCCACCCAGAAGGCCCCTGGATCGGGATTTGAACCAAGGTTCTGCTCGCTGAGAGACAGCAGCTCTACCAGTTGCGCCACCGTGCTGCCTACTTGCTGAATGTATTACCTAATTCAATGGTCTACATATCTTTAAGTCTGCCTACTGTATGTATATTATTTTCTGTAATACATTAATAGTGTTGAGCCATTTTAATGAACAATGCTGCAGATAATACATGTTTTTATTGTGTTTACTCTGTGACACAGTTCACACTTGGACTTGTGATTCTGTGTCAGAATTTCAGGCATGGCATGCAGAGTTAAATGTCATTAAGCAAAATAAGAAAGAGAAATGATTTTACCTTTAAAAGTTTTTATTTAACACAAATCAAAACCAATGTGTCATTTTAACTGCAATAAACACATTTTAAGTAAAAGTTGTCTGATGAAAAAAGGAACATTAGACACAACTAACAAAGAAATAGGCACCGATCATTTCCGATCAACTCCAGTTTGTCATCAACTCTAGTTAAAATACTATCTAGTCAACCTTGTAATGGGTCAATAGTGAACAATATTTTAACTTCCTGACACCATTTTCAAAACTTGGACCCGAGTGTCAAGTCATTTGGAGACATCTCTCGTCTCCTGTTCTAACATCCCATGAATTGACACATTTTAATATTGCCTCAAGAATTTCTTGTTCAAGTTCTGAAGAAGTTGGTTTTCAAAGTTTTTTAAGTCCATTCTGGCTCTTTTGGGAGAGAGAATATGTCCTGCTGTACTGAATAATCTTGAAATAGTCTTTCTTTCAATAGTCTTTCTATAGATTTTCAATAGTCTTTCAATAGTCTTTCTATAGACTTTCAATAGTCTTTCTATAGACTTTCAATAGTCTTTCAATAAGGCTATGGGTGGCACGTACTGTATCTTCTGGCTGACTTTCCTAGGTCGGATTCATTTTGGGTGTGTTAGCGGTTGTAAGGATCCCACTGCCTGCAGCCTGCCTTGCTGATGGCCGCTGATTACCAACACCTGGCGGCCATCAGCCTGATGAGCCTCTCCATCTACTTAAGGCTGCAGTCCGGTGTGATTCAACGCTGGAGCATATCACCTCTTATGTTTCCTGGTTCCTCGTGCTCTCTGGATTTCCCTCGTGACCTGATTTGGATCCTAGGCCTCTCAGGTACTCCTCGTGCCTCTTTGCCTCCAGTGCCAGCCTTCCTCGTTCCCCTTTTTGGACTCTTTTGGATTTCCCTCTGCTGCTCGCTCGCCTTGGACTGAAGGACCAGCTCTCCCTTCGGGTTGGACTGTAAGGACAAACACACTCCTTAACAAACAACTTGAGCCTTCCCCGTTGGACAGCTAATAACCTGTCGTCCCTCTTTCCAGGAGCCTCAGACCAGCAGCCTGTGGATGTGATTTAAACTCACTGTAAATAATAAACACTGTTCTTTTGTATTCCCCTTGTGTCTGCCTCGTTCTGGGTCTCATATCATCTGGGTTCCCCGCGCACTCCTAACAGCGGTGCTGTAGGTGCGCCCAGCTCAGCGATGTATATACTAGAATATAGCTCTTCTTGAAGGTGGGTTTAATGTTACCTGCCCATTTTGCATTGATTCAATGGACTAACTCCCCTCTCGCCATTGGTTACTTTCAAATTAACGAACAAATAAAATAGTTGCAACGTTAATGTAATTTGTAAAACAACGCATTATAGAAATGTAGTGTAGTAGAAAGTACAGATACTTAATCTAAAATGTAGTGAAGTAAAAGTAAAAAGTAAACATGTTTAACTCTATTTAAGTAAAATACAGATACATGAAAAGTGTACTTAAGTACAGTAATGAAGTACTTGTACTTAGTTACATCCCACCACTGATCCTCAGCAAGTCTGCACAAACTTAAATTATTAGGAACTTTTTCTGTTTTGCTGATGTTAGATGCTCCATCCAAGCCTTATCGCGTGACACCAGATGCTCTGTAAAAACTGCCACTTGTTTTGATTTTACTCCATTCCTACTTGCCTCAATAAAAGACAAGCTCAGACAGCAGGAAGTTGGAGTTCACTCTGACCACAAGTCAGATGAGCTTCCCTCTTCGCAAAGAGCCGACTAAAATCTCACTCCGTTTGTCCTGTGTGAATTTTTTCTTTAAGGTTTAACGGGAGAATTACCCAACACCACCCATGGTAGATGTTGACTCCAGGTAGTGGGGTTATTTTCAATCACACACCTGAGGGCGGCTTCCAGGTCCTGGTTACACCTTTCAGTCTGTCCATTTGATTGGGGGTGGTACCCCGAGGTCAAACTGGAGGTGGTGCCTAGAGCTTGACAGAAGGATTTCCATACTTGGGATGTAAACTGTGGACCCCTGTCGGAAACAATGTCAAGAGGAATCCCGTGCAGACAAAACTCATGTTTTACAAGAATCTGAGCAGTCTCCGATGCTGAGGGGAGTTTAACCAATGGAATAAAGTGAGCAGCCTTTGAGAAACGGTCGACAATAGTACAAATGGCAGAATTACCTTCTGATACAGGGAGACCAATGACGAAGTCGAGGGCAATGTGAGACCAGGGACATCCAGGGGAGGGTAGGGGGAGAAGTGCCTAGTGCCTGGGTGACAAGAGAATTTTGTAACATGAACCCAGTTAAGGACCTTACTTCTCACTGTTGCAGGGACAAAGAGTCTCCCTGTGGGGCCAATGCCAGGATCTGGTTCTCCCTTTTGGGCATCAAGGATCTCCGTTTCAATGGTCCAGGTCATAACTCTCACCGTGTAAGATCGTGGGAGGATATTCTCAGGTACATTGGATTCCTCTGATGAAGAAAACTGTCGAGAGAGTGCATCAGGTTTAATATTGCGAGTACCTGGGATGTAGGTGATAGAGAAATTAAACCGGGCAAAAAACAGTGACCAACGAGCTTGATGAGCATTGAGTCTCTTGGCCCCCTGAATGTAGGCAGGTTCTTGTGGTCGGTCCAGATGATGAATGGGTGTTCTGCTCCCCCTAGCCAGTGCCTCCACTCCTCCAAAGCATCTTTATGGCCAGCAATTCACGGTTGCCCAAATCATAATTTCTTTTGGCTGGTGACAACCGTCGGGAGAAGAAAGCACATGGATGCCATCGGAGGATCTTTGGGAGAGAACTGCACCAGCCCCCTTGTCTGAAGCGTCAACCTCCACTATGAATTGTCGGTGGGGGTCTGGATAAGACAGGATCGGAGCCAATGAAAAGAGGCGCTTCAGGGCCTGGAAGGCATTCTCAGCCTCAGATAATTTGTGTGAAGGTGATGTGAGTTGAGTGAGGGGTGTGGCTACCTTACTATAGTTCTTGATGAATCGTCGGTAGAAATTGGAGAACCCCAGGAAGCGTTGAAGTTGTTTGCGGTCCTGGGGTGTGGGCCAGTTAGTCACAGCCTTAATTTTCTCTGGGTCCGAGCAAACCTGCTCCTCCTCAAAGATAAGACCCAGAAAAGTTATAGAAGACATGTGGAACTCACTTTTTTTTCCTTGATGGCCTCCCTTCTCCCCTTACAGCCATCCTCTCCACACCATTATTATGAAATATTTATTCTAGTGACTATCTAGTGTAGTTTTTTTTTTAGTTTTTTTTTTAAATAGGATAGAAAGAAAAGACAAAGTAAGACTCCAAAATATAAGAAATATACACAAAGAGAGCACACGGCAAAACACCCGGCCACTGTCTGGTCACCTGCAAAGAACATGACAAAACACAGCAACAAAATACATATGTATAAAGAACTTAAAATATTCATGGCTTTGCAGTAAGTTTCCATAAATATATATGCCCATACCTAAGCCTATATACATACATACATACATACATACATACATACATACATACATACATACATACATACATACACATGAATATACATTCATATACATATCTATATATCTACATATAAAGCCTACATAAGCATCCCTGCTTCTATTTGTGTGTGGCTGTGAGCATGCATAAGTGTATAAGGCTTCTCTAATAAAATATTTAATAGTAACTGTGAAGCAGCAGAGACCCGACCCCCAAGACCAGAGGCAGACGAAAAAGGGGGGACCAGAGCCCAAGACCCCCAGAGGGAGTTGAGAGGAGTCCTTGGAAAAAATCAAGATGTCATCCAAATAGACAAAAATGAACACATTCAAAAAATCCCGTAACACATCATTGATAAGATTTTGAAAGACGGCAGTTGCATTGGTGAGTCCAAAAGGCATTACGAGCTATTCAAAATGGCCTAATGGAGTCTTAAAAGCAGTCTTCCATTTGTCCCCCTTCCGAATTCTTACCAAGTGGTAAGCATTACGCAGGTCCAATTTAGTAAATATTTTAGCATCTTGTAGTTGGTTGCGAACAGAGTCCATCAGGAGAAGGGGATATTTATTTTTAACGGTGATCTGGTTAAGCCCTCTGAAGTCTATGCAGGGTCTTAGTGTCTTGTCCTTCTTAGAGACAAAGAAGAAACCAGCACCAAGAGGAGATGTAGAGGGACGGATAATACTAGCCCTTAAGGACTCGTCAATATATTTCCTCATAGTCTTTCTTTCCGGGCTCGATAGGTTGTATAGTCTACTGGAGGGCAGGGGAGCACCAGGAAGGAGATCTATGGGGCAATCGTATGGTCTATGGGGTGGTAAAGATAAGGCCTCCTGTTTGCTAAAAACTGGGGCTAGAGAATGGTACTCAGGAGATACCTTGAAGAGGTCAATCTCTTCAGAGGTCGGGAGCGGAAAAGACCCAGGAGAAATAGCAGAACGTAAACATTCACTAGAATAGCCCTCCCCCCACCTTTCGATTTGCTTACTCCTCCAGTTGATCAGAGGGCTGTATTTATTAAGCCACAGGTAACCCAGAATGAGTTGAGGTCTTGTGGATTCAAAACAAAAAATTCAGTAAGTTCATGGTGATTACCTGAGAGGACTAGATGGAGAGGACAAGTCCTGAGGGAGATGGAGGAAATGGTCTGACCGGTGAGTGCAGCCACGTTGATATTCTGATTTAGAGAAACAGTTGGAATGTTAAGTTTCTTTACAAGGTTCACACTAATGAGATTCTGTTCAGCCCCTGAATCAATCAGGGCCTGAGTAGAAAAATTTGTATTTGCAACACACAGGATTGCAGGTACATAGAAGTTGTGATCAGGAGAAAAAGCAATGTTACCTACCAGTATCTCCTGAACTACTGGGGATGCCTCCCTTTTAACTGGAACTGGCAATCTCTCACATAATGGCCAGTTTTGTCACAGTACATGTATTCATTGGCCACAATTCTCTGCTCTTTCTCCTGTGGAGATAATTTTGTCTGTCCCACCTGCATTGGTTTCGGTTCGGAGGATGTTGTGGGCGGGGATGAAGATTTACTTCCGGTTTTGAGGAAGCTGCAAAATTTATAGCTCTTTTCCATATTACGTTCTCTGATCCTGTTGTCAATGCGGATCGCGAGACTAATAAGTTCATCTAAGTCTCGAGGGGCCTCACAAGTTACGATTTGGTCTTTGATGCTGTCATTTAGGGCATTTAAAAAGGCGCCCCTTAACGTGACCTTACCCCATCCGGACTCTTCCGCAATAGTGCGGAAGCGGATGGATAACTCAGAGACAGATCTTGATGTGTGGCACTTCTGTAATACTACTTTGAGATCAGTCATTCTTTCCCCTCGTTCATAAGACATATTCCCAAATTGACTATTTCTTCCTTGATAAAGTATTTATGCACTTAGTGAGAGAATGTGATTATGGAGCCATGGTTATTTCTGACCACGGTCCACTTATTTTCAAACTGCTTATTCCGGTCACACAATCTGTGTATCGTTCTTGGAGAATTAACCCCTTGTTCTTGTCTAAGGATTACTTTCTCAAATTCCTTACATCTGAAATTTAATTTTGTTTTATGTTAATTGAATGCCAGGGATGCCGCGCTGTACTGTCTGAGAGACATTGAAGGCTGTATAGGCATCAGTCAACTGAAGAGATTTTACATTTGGATAGAGAATACAGGGACATGGGCACCGGCGACCCCTGTGACCCAAAATGGAAGAAGCAGGTAAAAGATAATGGATGGATGGATGGATGGAAAGAGAGTACAGCCACTCCTCTTCAACAGATTTAATGAAAAAACATTTGTTACTTCAAACTGAATTTAATACTTTGTCTACTCAGCAGGTAGTATAGCAAAATAGCATCTACTTTATTCAAAAATTTCTGGGGGAGGACCCCCAGATCCCCAAACATTACAAATGCTTCTGATGCCAATGGCCACCCCATTGCTCAAGCCAAGAGCTATTGTCAGCACTGGGGGCAAAGCACCCCTAAGGGCATATTCTAGAATTGTCCCTGAATGGTTTGGTATTTTGACATTTGTGCACCTAAACGTCGTGTTGTGTGTTTGTTCAGGTATCAGTATTCTTGGCCTCAGTGAACCTGGGTCTCACACTGCTGTTTGTATTCCTGAATCGTTTGGTTTACAGCCACTTATGAACTTTTTAATATAGCTGCCCATTAAAAAAGCTACCCAGCTTAAAAAAAAATCTTCGCCCCTAATTAAAAATGCAAAAAATATAATTAAACAGCACAACTAAATTGCAAATCAGTTTATCATACCGTACAATTCCACTTTATTTAAAGAGCACTTAAAACAGCAACAAGGCCAACCAAAGTGTTGTGTAGCAGAAAACAAACAAGCAAAGCATGCAAAACATAAAATAAAACAAAATAAAGATACAAATAGCAGATGGTAATAACTAAATGGCTAACACTGTAGAATACAGAAAGGTTCAAAACAGATCAAACAGTGTTAAAAGCCAGGGTTTTTGAGCGAGACTTAAAAAATGTGAGAGAAGGAGCCTGCCTGACATGCAGTGGGAACTCATTCCACAGTCTAGGGCCTGCAACAGAGAAAGCCCTGTCACCTCTGAGCTTTTGACGGGTTCCTGGAACTGAAAAAAGCATCTGGTCTGCTGATCTCTGAGAGCGCGGTGAGACATATGGCTGCAGAAGATCAGTAAGATAAGAGGGGGCAGAACTGTTCAGTGATTTAAAAACATACATGAGTATTTTGAACTGAATTCAAGGTGAACCGGTAGCCAGTGCAGGGAGGCCAAAACTGGTGTGATGTGCTCTCTTTGGCTTGTACCAGTTAAAAATCTGGCTGCCGTATTCTGGACCTGTTGTAGTCGTGCAATAGAGGTCTGGCTGACACCAAACAGAAGCACACTGCAGTAATCGAGCCTAGATGTTATAAATGTGTGTTCATTCAACCTTTATTTAGACAGGTAAATCCCATTGAGCCTCGAGGACTCATTTACAAGAGAGACCTGATTTCATCAAAGAATGATTAAAACACTGGACAACAGCGGCAACAATAGACTGTTATAAAAAGGCATACAGATGTTTTTTTCTTTTTTTACAAATAAGATGACAAAAAGTAACAAAAACAGCTATATTATAAGGCAAATGTAGAAAACTAAAAACAGGAACATGTCTGCATTGGTCCTTGACAAGAGTCCAACAGATTTTTAAAGCCACTTAGAGAGGTCAAGGTCGAGAGCTTCAAATCTTTTTGTAAGATATTCCAGGAAACAGGAGCAGAGTAGGAGAAGGCCCTTTTTTCAAGTTCAGTCAGCACTGAGGGAACACTGCAGGTAATAATGTCCTGAGAGTGTACACTGTAGCTGCACTCACACAGAGACATGTAGGAGGAGATGTAAGAAGGCAGAAGACCAAGAAGTGATTTAAAGATGAAAATGTACCAGTGAGAGAGTCTGCGTGAAGTTAATGATGTCCAGTTAACCAGTGAATACAGGGTACAGAGGTGGGTATGATAATCACAGCCAGTTATGAATCTTAGTGCACCATGA
>NC_056509.1:6314590-6327164 GCF_014905685.2 Nematolebias whitei
TTTCACCGCGCTCTAAGCCTGCTGTCATGGGATTGGCCAGTTACAAATCAATCAGAAGTGTGAGACATCGTGTTACATTATGTAAACAGGAACAGACTTCAACAGAGAAATCAATCTGTGGGAGCCTCTTCAAAGTAAAACAGGAAGTGGGTCAATTTCAAAGTAAAACAAGAAGTGGGAGTCAGATTCAACAAGGAACACAATCTTTATTTCACAACAATTCCCCCTTTCGACCTCATCTAAAGAGGTCGACATCAAGCGGAAGAACATGCTTCTCTGCGCCGGCGTGGTTGCATCTCAAAATCAGAAAGTTCATAACCTCTGCGCATTAGGAGCTGACGAGCTATTTCAGGGTCACGCTTCTCTAAAGTGGAAGTGATAAGACGTACTGACAGGGATCTCAGGCAGGGAATACAACAACATCCACATGTGATTAAAATAGCTGCAAATACTGCAACTGACATCAACATGGACACAATCATCTGCTTCCAGGGGCCAAACACTTTGAAGAGCCATCCATCAAGAGGATTATCTACACCAGAGTGAGATTTCATCTCGTTTGAGAGGGTGCGCAGGCCTTCTAGGGCCCTAGTGACCTTACCGTCAGGCGTCGTGTTATTTGGTATGAAACTGCAACATAACTCACCAAACATACTACACACTCCTTGTCGCTCAGCTAAAATCATGTCTAGAGCCATTTGATTTTGTACAGCCATCAGAGAAGTTGGAGCTAGTTGCTCCAGTCTGCTCACACTCTGGTAAACCGGGAATGATGCAGAAATACTCAAAAGAGAAAATGAGTGACAACACGATGGATGACAAAACACCTATCCCTATCACCACGTGCTTTGGTGGCCACCGCATTTTGATCTTGTAAACAGAAACTGTACTCAATAAATGAAGATGTCTCACACAGCGACTTCCTCAGCAGACAGCCAGGCAAGCAGTTCCTTTAACACAAAATGAATACAAAATACCACTCTGTTAATATACTGCTTATAATTGATTATAGATATTTCTTTTTAACTTTACAAACTGAATATACTTATCACTTTCAAGCTGAGTAAATAAATGGATGCGCTCTAAATCAAAACTGCAATTAAAAGATAAGAGAAAAATGGTTAGTACACATGTCATACAATATTGTTACAATCACAAGTACTCAGGGCATACCCTGGGGTGCTCAGAGACCGTTCCTCCTATGTCTCTGAGTTTTCTTCGTGAAGTGTGAGACTCTAAGATGTCGTGTTTTTGTCGTTTTCTAGGTGTCTGTACTAAATGTGGTTATTCCAGCACCCGGTGACCCACTCAAACAAAGTCCTTCAGGGCCCGCACGCAACTACACCAGGCTGCTTTGGTCTACCTTGACATGAATGTCCAGTTTTACGACTTTAGATGGTTTCTGCCAGCTCTCTCGCTCTTCCTGGCTCTGAGGTCGGCGCACACTGGCTCCAGTGGTACCAAACGTCCCCCTTTCCTCTGAGGCGGACTGCGTGGGACGTTCTCTCTGTCACCTGATAGGGGCCCGTCCACCTGGGCTCCTGCCACTTCCTTTTAATGACCCTCAGCAAGACCCACTCCGCGGTGGGGAGACCAGGTTCCTCTGGTCTTTCTGTCAGGCTCTGTTTGTGGTGGACCTGCTGAGTAAAGTTAGACACTAATGCTTTTAACTCATCAAAGTATACCTTATGGTCCATCTTACGGTCCTCCTCACTGGTCAGTGAGCATACGGTTGGTCCAGGAAAGGGTCTACCTGTAGTTAACTCATAGGGAGAAAAGCCAGTTCCATTATTAACAGAAGTTCTCACGGTCATTAATACTATTGGTAATGCGTCCACCCAGTTTAATTTAGTCTGTGCACAGATTTTGCCCAATTTTTGTTTTATGTTCTGGTTCATCCTTTCGACCTTCCCTTGAGACTGGGGATGGTACACGGTTCCAAAAGCATGTTTTAGGCCTAACATTTTTTCCACAGCCTGCAGATCTGTGTTTTTAAAATGTGTGCCATTGTCTGATCTGATTTTTCCTGGGAAACCGTGTCTGGGGATATAATGGTTAATCAGAAACTTCACCACTGTTTTGCTGTCTTCTCTTCTTGCAGGTATGGCTTCTGGCCACCCTGTAAATGCGTCAACACACATCAATACATATCTGAACCCTTTAACAGGTTCCAACATATCAGTGTAATCTAGAATCACCTCCTGTCCCGGTCGGTGCAGGAGAGGAAAAGAACCTTGTTCAGGTTTTACTGTAGGCCGAATGTTGTACTTTAAACAAACGGTACAGGTGTCAACATATGCTGTTACCATATCTTTTAGATGAGGGTGCCACAATTGTTGAAGATTCCTTAGCATTTGTCTGCATCCCACGTGTGCTAATCCATGTGCTTCCTGAAATACTGCCTGTTTTAAAGTCATAGGCAAGATCCACTTCTGATTCGGTCCTATCCATACTTTAAACTCCCCTTTTTTCTGACCTCCTCTGTTAAACCATAATGTCTTTTCCTCTGGGGAGGCTGTAGTCTGAGCCTCTGCTACATTTTTCTCATCCCAATGATTCACTTTCTGACATTCCTCTTCCACTGTCACCATCTGGACTCTTGGCAAATAGCCAGCAGCTATCTTGGCTGCTCTGTCAGCTTGCCTGTTTCCTTCCGCTGTGTCTGATTGTGTAACATCATGACCTTTGCACTTCACAACCGCCACTTTGGCTGGCCACATCAAACTGTCAGCTAAATCCTTAATGAGTTCCTCATGTTTAATTGGTTTGTTACCTGCTGTTCGAAAACCTGCTCTTTTCCACTGTGGTAACTGAACATGAACTACACCATAAGCATACGCAGAGTCTGTGTACACTGTAACCTCTTTTCCTTTGCTCATTTTCAAAGCCTCAACGACTGCCTGAATTTCAGCTTTTTGAGCTGACTGATGACCTTCTAGCTACCCTGAGCTCAGTACCTCGTACTCATCACCATTCTGCTGTACCACAGCAAATCCTGATCTCAAAGACCCATCCTCAAGCCTGAAGCAGCAACCATCTGTGTAGAGTATATTTGAATGTGGTATGAGTTCAGTCTGTAAATCAGGTCTAATGCGTTCCTCCACGTACACTTTTTGCACACAATCATGTGCCTGTGTTGTTTGCATACCATCTGCCATGTTTATGCCTTCATGCAGGAACAATAAATTCGGTTCTGATAGGATGTTGCTCATGCGTCTTTGCTTTAAGGATGTCATTGTAAAGAGCTCAGAATTAACATACGCTACTATGTTGTGTGTCGTTAGGATGTGTAGTGGGTGTCCCATGACGATGTGTGCTGTTTTTGAAACAATCCTTGCCAGACCTGCCGCTGCCTGCGTACATGTTGGATGACGCTTCTCAGTACCATCCAACAGCACACTTGCGTACATCAACACCTGTCTACCACCCCTCTTTTTCTGAAACAGAACACCATTAACAGTGTTTTCTGCTTCAGAAACATCAAGAAAAAACAGGGCGGAGTAGTCAGGCAGAGCCAAATCAGCTGCTCTGGACAAGAGTTGCTTCAGTTTAATAAACACATGTTCTGCATCTGTGTTCCACACAAGTGTTGCTTTCAGGTTTCTGTTACCTTGATCTTTTACCATCTGTCTGAGTGGAGTGGTGAGTTCACTATAATCAGGTATATAGTGTCTGCTTGTACCATCTGTTTTAAAATGAGTCAATGTGAGTGATCATTATCAAAGCCAGCTGCAGTTTTTGATCACGACCCCCAAAGTGCCTAGATGACCATCACAGACCAAATGTGGGGTTGACACCTCCGTCAGGCTGCAGTTGATGTTAGTGACCCTGGACAGAGTGACCACCAGTTCTTCTTTCAGCCTTTCAGTCCCCAGACTCGTCACCGTCTGTCTGGAGACCAGTTCAGCTTTGTGCAGCAGTTCATATCTCAGCATACAGCAAGACTTGACTGGATGTTCTCGCTGTGGACAAACTCCAGGACCCCCTCTGGACAGTTAGTTCAGTTCGCTCTTGGACTGTTAGATCTTTGAAAAGTCACGTTACTTGGCTGAAAAGTTCTTTGTTGCTGTGTCAGTTGTGTTCGACTGACAACTTATTTGAACCGTCCCATTGGTCAGTTTCACAGACCCAACGTCAGCGCCCACCTGAACACATTTGTATCTGATCCGGCCCCCGGCACTCGAGAGTCCTGATCAAAACTCAGATGGATGCTGTATGCAGTTAAATGCTACCTTCTATGTTTTGTGGGCCTAATTAGACTCATCTTCCCACTCCAAAGTTCTGTCATCTCCAGCTGCAGAGAAGAAAAAATAATTAAATCACGGTTTCATTTCTGGTGTTACAAGGGGTTTTGTTTTAACTGGGATGGGTGACTCCTCCCTCAGCTGCGAGGGGGTGTCAGTGACCTCCCCCACCTGTAACATTCCCTCTGTTATGTGATATATAGGGTACATTCCTGTGGGGGGATGTGCTGACTGATTGCTGCTTGAGTTATAAGGAGGGGGAGCTGAACTACCCACTTCCTCACTCTTTGTTTTAGGCTGCTCTATAAGTTGCTGTTTTTTCAACAAATGGGACGCACCCTGTGCCACAAAGACCAATTTCAACCACTCTTTTCTTTCATATTTAACCTCCCTCATTAACTTTCTGTATTTACCTTTCTGCAGGGTGTTTGCCTCTCTTTTTTGCTTGTCAAACTTATCCTCATCTCTCGAGCATTCTTTAATCTTTTCCCACATTAAAGATATTACATCCTGGCCTTCTTGAGCATTATTTTCTATTTTTTGTAATTTTTTCACGAGAGCTTTTTTTTTTAGCTTTTTATTATATTCCAACATCGCTAGTGCTTGTCCCACAACTTCAGCTTGCTCCTTTACCGGTTTAAAACTTTCTTGCTCGCACTTTTGTAACATGACACGCTGCGCCTCTGTGTCCATTCTCTCAGGAAATTTTGACACACACCACACCTCTTTGTTTTATTGTCACTGGAAAATTCTGGAACTTTTTTAGACTCTGGAACTTTTTTTTTCTTTTTTATACACATTCATACTGTGGTCTTATATTTGACAAAGACACAAACAACAAAATAAACAAACAAGATACTGACCACTTATTTCAACATTCACGCGAGTCACAGACGCCAGAAATATCACAATGGTCACCCTTGAAACTGTTGTTTTTTTTTTTTGTTTTTTTTTTAAACAAAATGTGTTGACTTCCCTTTTAATATCTTAGAAGACAGCAATAATTGTGAACCTGTGACCTCTTTTACCCACCACTGATCATAAGTTATTTTATTCAACAAATCTAATTATTAGTGCTGATTTTATTTTAATCTATTCGGTGCGTGCGTCGTATTTAATTAATTACTATCCCACCCAGTCCCGCACTTACTTAATGAACTTCCAATTTTTAAGTAAGTTTAAATTAACACTGTTTTCAGTTAGACACCAACCTAACAAGTTTACAGTTCAACTTAGTCTCAGAGTTACAGGGATGACGGCGAATAAATGATTTATCCTACAACCCCACCCCCTCTGGTCCAGAGACCCGTCGGTCTCTGGTAGGCTCGACTACTGCGTGATTTATCTGGGACTGGTTTTATTACTTTATCTTACTTTTATCTTATTCTTACAGTCGACGTAAACTTCTCTATTTAAAACTATTTATTTGGGAGTCACACACACTGAGCAAATTTGCCTATAGTAAGCCCAATTTACAGATTTCGTAATCAACAGGCTCTGCTTACCTTCTCTTTATGGCGCGCCGCAGATCAGTGTGATGGACTCGGTAACTGTTTTTCAAATCTCGGTGGAACCTCCATTTTGTTGTGTTTTTTCTCTTATTTCTCCACCCGAGCTCTGCTGTTACCGTTCATCCTGCAGGAGGAGTCAAGACACGCACTCAGAATATGACAAACGCACCTTCAAGTTTACGAATATTTAATAAGCAAAGAAAGTCACAAAGTCACAGATTCACAAGCATAAACAGTGGATTAGTTAAATGCAGTCATTATTTTAACATATAATTAAATGGATGCGCTTCCATTTAAACTATACGATACAACCTTGTTAAGGAGGAATCTGAAGTCGACCATCTCTGCTCCGTCTGGCTGACTACTTCGAGGAGAAAACGCACTTTCCTTTGTCTAAAAACAGGGCGTTTCTTCACACAGCAAAACTAACTTTTCACCGCGCTCTAAGCCTGCTGTCATGGGATTGGCCAGTTACAAACCAATCAGAAGTGTGAGACATCGTGTTACATTATGTAAACAGGAACAGACTTCAACAGAGAAATCAATCTGTGGGAGCCTCTTCAAAGTAAAATAGGAAGTGGGCCAATTTCAAAGTAAAACAAGAAGTGGGAGTCAGATTCAACAAGGAACACAATCTTTATTTCACAACAGAACCCTGGGCGAATCTCATCCACCCCTAGGGCCCTGCCACCGAGGACATTTTTAACCACATCGGTGACCTCAGCACCAGAGATTGGAGGGCCCGACCCAGAGTCCCCAGGCTCCACTTCCTCAGTAGAAGACGTGCCAGTGGGCTTGAGGAGGTCTTCAAAGTATTCCGCCCACTGACCTACAACATCCCGAGTTGAGGTCAGCAGCACACCACTCCCACTATAAACAGTGTTGGTGGCGTACCTCTTTCCCCCCCGAGACGCCGGATGGTGGACCAGAATCCATGGCCTCTCCGAACTCCTCCCATGCCCGAGTTTTTGCCTCAGCAACCACCCGAGCAACATGTCGCTTGGACTGCCGGTACCCATCAGCTGCTTCCCGGGTCCCACAGGCCAAAAAGGCCCGATAGTACTCCTTCTTCAGCCTGACAGCATCCCTCACCGACGGTGTCCACCATCGGGTTCGAGGGTTGCCGCTGCGACAGGTACCAACAACCTTGCGGCCGCAGCTCCGGTAAGCCGCCTCGACAATAGAGGCACAAAACATGGTCCACTCAGACTCAATGTCCCCCACCTCCCTCGTAATATGTTCAAAGTTCTCCCGGAGGTGGGAGTTAAAACTCCGTCTTACAGGAGACTCTGCCAGACGTTCCCAGTAAACCCTCACAATACGTTTGGGTCTGCCAGGTCTGACCGGCATCCTCCCCCACCATCGGAGCCAACTCATCACCAGGTAGTGATCAGTGGACAGCTCCACCCTTCTCTTCACATGAGTGTCCAAGACATGTGGCCGCAGATCAGATGAGACAATGACAAAGTCAATAATTGAACTGCGGCCTAGGGTGTCCTGGTGCCAAGAGCACATATGGACACCCTTATGCTTGAACAAGGTGTTCGTTATTGACAATCCATGATGAGCACAGAAGTCCAACAACAGAACACCACTCTGGTTCAGATCAGGGGGGCCATTCCTCCCAACCACACCCCTCCAGGTCTCACTGTCATTGCCCACATGAGCATTGAAGTCCCCCAGCAGAATAAGGGAGTCCCTAGGAGGTGCACTTTCCAGTACTCCATCCAAGGACTCCAGAAAGGGTGGATAATCTGAACTGCAGTTTGGTGCATAAGCACAAACGACAGTCAGAACCCATCCCCCCACACGTAGGCAGAGGGAGGCCACCCTCTCATTCACCGGGGTGAACCCCAACACACAGGCACCAAGTTGGGGGGCAATAAGTATGCCCACTCCTGCTCGGCGCTTCTCACCAGGTGCAACTCCAGAGTGGAAGAGTGGCCAGCCCCTCTCAAGGAAACTGGTTCCAGAGCCCGAGCCATGCGTAGAGGTGAGTCCGACTATTTCTAGTCAGAACCTCTCAGCCTCACACACCAGCTCAGGCTCCTTCCCCACCAGTGAGGTGACATTCCACATCCCAATAGCCAGCTTCTGTAGCCGAGGATCAGACCGCCAGGGTCCCCGCCCTCGGCCACCACCCATCCCACATTGCACTCGACCCCTTTGGCCCCTCCCACAGATGGTGAGCCCATGGGAAGGGGGACTCACGTCTCCTCGTCGGGCTGTGCCCGGCTGAGCTCCATGGGTAAAAGCCTGGCCACCAGGCGCTCGCCCGCGTGCACCACCACCAGGCCTGGCTCCAGAGTGGGGCCCCGGTGATCCACGTCCGGGCAAGGGAACACTAGGTCCATTTATTTGTCTCATCATCGGGGTCTTTGGGCTGCACTTTGTCTGGTCCCTCACCTAGGACCTGTCTGCCATGGGTGACCCTACTAAAGGCATAAAGCCCCTGACAGCATAGCTCCTAGGATCATTGGGACACTCAAACCCCTCCACCACGGTAAGGTGGCAGCCCAGGGAGGGCTTGTAGGAACGTTCATGTAAATAATGTCACCCTAATCAATGGAGGGAAGGAAAGTTACAGTTACAAGGTGTTTCCTAGCATTCAAATGGTAAATGAACTGTACTTATATAGTGCCTTTCTATCTTATTTCAAAATACTCAAAGCCCTTTACACTACAATCTGTGTCCTCATTTACCCATTTATACAGCATTCTACTAGATCTCTACAAAGCTAATTGAACAAATCATTCTAATGAGACTAATCATTGATTTAGATTACATTCATTCACCGATGGGACACACATCAGAGGCTATGAGGGGTTCAGTGTCTTGCCCAGGGACACTTCAGCATGTGACTGCAGGTGGTTTCGAACCCCCAACTCTCGCATTGTAGGACGACTGCTCTAACCACTCGGCCACCCCAGGGACACTTCAGCATGTGACTGCAGGTGGTTTTGAACCCCCAACTCTCGCATTGTAGGACGACTGCTCTAACCACTCGGCCACAGCTGCCCGCCATTCAAAGTTAGATAGGATCTGTTTCTGAAAAAGAAACCCAGTTTTACTTTCAGTTTCTTTACTAGGTTTTCCACATGGAGCTTAAAAGAGAGATGCGAGTCGACCAAGATGCCCAAATATTTATAGGAACCAACAAACTCAATGGGGACACCATTTGATAAAATCGGAGGAAGAACTGCTGAGACCGACTTCCTGTTTGAAAAAAGCATCCCTTTGTTTTTTCGACATTTAGGACAAGTTTGAGGTGGAACAAATCAGACTGGATGAAGTTAAATGCAGATTGCAAAAGCTGGAAAGCCTTATCAACTGTGTTAGCTTGACAATAAACAACTGTGTCATCAGCATAGAAATGTAAGGATACATCAGGGATGTTCTGACCTACATTACCTATGTAGATTGTAAAGAGTGTGGGTCCTAAGACTGAGCCTTGTGGTACATCATTGTTGACTGTTAAATAACGGGAGGAAATACCATTATGTTGAACACATTGCCTCCAATCTGAGAGATAGTTAAACAACCAATGCTGTGTGCTAAGAAATCGATTTCTGAGAGCTTATGACACAAGATGTCATGATCCACAGTGTCAAAAGCTTTAGACAGGTCTAAGAAAAGTGTAGCACCATCCTTAGCATCCAGTGCTTCAACAACGTCATTAAGAACCTTCAGTGAAGTAGTTGTGCTGTGTTGTTTCCTGAAACCAGACTGATGGAGAGGTAAGATGTGAAATGAGTCCAGGTAATTTTTGATTTGAGAGTTTATCAGTTTTTCTAGAACCTTGGCTAAAATGCAGAGTTTAGAGGGTGGTTGATAGTTGTTCAGTGAGGTGGGGTCACCTCCCTTCAGCAAAGGTAGAACAAAGGCTGTTTTCCAAGCATCTGGAATGGAGTTTTGGCTTATGGAAGATGTGAGTCACAGGGACTGTGATGATATGAGTGGCCAGCCTTAAGAGATAAGGTGGAAGTTCATCTGGTCCTACAGATTTTTTAAGCTCAAGACCTTTTAACAGTTTATTTACCTCACTAACTGAGAATGGAGAAAAAGAAAATGTGTGATTAACTGAAGATTTACTTGTAGGAGGGATTGGATTTGTAGAAGGTTGGTTATTAAGTGAAGTGGCTGATTTTCCATTAGTAACTGTGTCAAATAAAGAACTAGAAGCAACAAAATGTTTGTTGAAACAGTTCAGTATCTTGTGCTTATTTGACACAGGAACAGAATTAACAAGAAGTTGTGATGGGAGGTCAGATGATTGGGGGCTGCCTGAGAGAGATTTGATGGTTTTCCAGAATCTGTTAGGGTCATTTAGTTCTATTTCGTATAGGCTTCACCCTTTAAGAGCTGTCGCTGATGGGTTTTATCCCGTTATGCGAAGCATCACACTGAAAAGTTTAGTCTACGCCCACCTGCTGTGTGGGCCCCACCCAGTCCATATAAGTTACGTTAAGAGCGAGTAATCGGCTCCCAATTTTCTTCAGCAAGCTAATAACACTGACCTTTGACAAGATATCCAGCTCCAACACCATCCGCTTGTGTCCATCTTACAAGACCGGTTACTTGCTCAGCTTTGACCGGCACGACACCTGTGAGGGATGCCTGGGCCCCTGCCACGTCGCCCGCACTTCTCCTACTGCCTCTGTGACGACCTTCCTCTGGAGGAGAGGCAGATGAGAGCAGCCTTGTTTAAGGCTAACGTCAAGGACTGCCTGTCCGTGGCGGGAGACTGTTCGCTGGACGACGCGATCGACTTCTTCGACGCCGGCTCTCGGAGTGAATCGGATGGTTCCTCTGGGACTGGCGACGTCAGCATCAGCCCCGATGCTCGCTCCCTCCCAGAGAGCGCAGTGTTGGAACGAGGGGGGCTGAGCGGATGCTCGACCCCTCCAGGCTTTCCCACCTCAATGGCCACATCGCTCCCTGCCGTCGGCGCACTCCTATCGGAGCTGCCCGACATTATCCGGGAAGCTGCTGACATGAAGGGACTTTCCGTTCCCTCACGGGGGAAAAGACACCAAAGCAAACGCGTGCCACCACGGCGCGGGCAGCCTTCACTCACCACTCCTCAGTGCTCGGCCGCTCACGTCAGCATAAGCGTGAGACAGCTGAGTGAACCCAGTGACAAGTCTCGCCTCCAGCGAGAGCGGCGTGCGTCCCACCAGAGAAAACGTGTGCTCCTGCGGGGCTCGCAGCCTTCACTCAAATAGCACGGTGTAGATGAAGTCGCGCTCACCGCTTCTCAGCGCTCGCCCGCTCATGGCAGCATAGATGCGAGTTTTTCAAAGCCTGTCCAGTGCAGAACACCGCTCGCGGCAGGATCGGCACGCGTTTCACCGCAGTGGCGTCAAACGCGCGCCCCCACGACGTCATCAGTTGTCACACGCTTCTCCTCAACACACCCAGACATGAAGGTTTGTCCGCGGTCCGAACGCAGCACACGGGCGCATTCAGAGCCCTTTCGAGGAAGCCTCGCCTTGGGTCACGCGGAAAACTTTCCCGTGACACATGACGGCGGTCGAGGCGGTGGACTGCATATTTATCCAAAAATAAATAAAGTTGACTTGACTTGACATCCGTACAAAACATGACGCATAAATTAAAAGCGCGTCCACTCCACGAACGTTACGCGGAGTGGCTAAAAACATGCTCGCCAGACAGATGGATGACCAGGTTGTTAAGCAGGGGTTACACGTTGCAATTTGCAACCCGACCCCTTCCGTTCAGAGGAATTTTAGAGATGGTCCTGTCATCCCCAGACCAAATCTCATTCCTAAATGCAGAAGTCCAAGAACTTCTGGTAAAAGAAGTGATCTCCAGGGTTCCCAATGGAGAGGAAAACACAGGGTTTTACTCACGTCACTTCCTGGTTCCCAAACGGACTGGAGGAACGAGACCCATTTTGGATCTGTCAGTTTTCAACAAGGCGATCATGGACAGACCGTTTCACATGTTGACAACCAGACAGCTGTTGGACAACATTCAGAGAAACGACTGGTTTGTTTCCGTCGACCTGAAAGATGCCTATTTTCACATACCGATCATCCCAAAACACAGGAAATTCCTGCATTTCTCCTTTCAAGGGATGACATATCAGTACAACAGGCTGCCGTTCGGGTATTCCCTCGCGCCTCGTACGTTCTCCAAGTGTGTGGAGACGGCCCTGCATCCGTTACACAGAGCAGGGATGAGAGTTTTGTTTTACCTGGACAACCTGTTGCTGCTGTCACGCTCCAGACAGGAGGCAGCGAGACAGGCCCAGGCGCTGACATCACACCTGTTAAATTTGGGCTTCACCATAAATTGGAAGAAAAGCTCGATTCTCCCGGCCCAGACAATTGTTTATCTGGGAGTGAGTGGAGCTAAACTCAACCACCATGAGGGCTCGTTTATCACAAACGAGAATCGACACTCTAAAAGACCAGCTCCGCCACGTAAGACCTGGCAGAGTGATAACAGCTGTTTCCATCATGAAGCTGTTAGGAACGATGTCATCAGCTCACACAGTGGTTCCGCTGGGTTTACTAGACATGAGACTCCTCCAGAGATGGTTTGCGCGTCTGCGTGTGGCTCCACTAAGACAAAAGAGACGGATGATCACTGTTCCTCCCTCCGTGAGAGCAGACCTCCGACACTGGGGAAACATCCTGGTTCTGTCGGAGGGAGTCCCTGTCAGCAGATCCACGTCACACGTGTCAGACTTCACAGATGCGTGCGTCCATGTCAGGTTGGGGGGGAACATGCCTATCCCGGGCTTTAGGGGCGCTGTGGCCACCTCACACAACAGCTCATATAAATGTTCTG
>NC_056509.1:6327264-6333228 GCF_014905685.2 Nematolebias whitei
CATGCCTATCTCAAGCTGTAGGGGCGTTGTGGCCCCATCACACATCAGCCCACATAAATGTTTTGGAGTGTCGCACGGTGCTGAACGTGATTCAACACTTTGTTCCTGTGCTGCAGAATCAACATGTTTTGATTCACACAGACAACAAGGTGACTGCTGCGTACATAAACTGGCAGGGGGGTGTGCGCTCAGCCCAGATGTTACACATTGCGCGAAAACTACTGTGTTGGGCACACCAAAATCTGCTCTCCATCAGAGCAGTTTACATACCCGGTGTTCTGAACAAAGGGGCAGATGTGATGTCCAGGGGCGGTCCACGTCACAGGGACTGGACTCTCCATCCAGACCTGATGGCCCAGACATGGCAGAAATTTGGCAAAGCAGCTGTGGACCTATTTGCGACACGAGAAAACGCTCAGTGTCAACTATGGTTGTCTCTGAGCCCGCGAGACGAACTACTGCTGGGGGTGGATGTGTTTGCCCACAGCCCAAAATGCAAAACTCTTCTGTACACGTTTCCTCCACCTCCTCCGATTTTACGGTTCCTGAACCGAGTTCAAGAGGAGGGATTGACAGCTCTCCTGGTGGCCCCCGAGCGCGTGAACGCACCATGGTTCCCAGTCCTGCAACGCCTGCTGTCGGGGCGCCCGTGGAAACTGCCGTGGAGGGAGGATGCTCTCCTCCAGGCAGTAGGAGCGATCAGGAGTTACCCAGAAATAGGCCAGCACCTGTGGGTCTGGCCGCTGAGTGGATCCGTTTAGAGAGGATGGGTCTCCCACAGAATGTAGTGCGCACAATCCAGGATTCACGTGCTACATCTACCACAGCGCTGTACACATCAAAGTGGACAGCCTTTCAGCGCTGGTGTACAGAGAAGGGTGTAGAGGCCACCTCATGTCCACTAGGCGACTTGCTGTCCTTTCTGCAGCAGCTGATGGACAGGAACTTGGCTTTCAGCACGATTAAAACGTACGCTACAGCCATCTCTTCCTGCCACGAAGGGTTCGGAGAAAGAACAGCTTTTAATAATCCACTGATGAAGCGTTTTCTAAAAGGTGTACAGAGATGCAGACCTGTTTCACGCCCACTTGTCCCACAGTGGGATTTAACGCTGGTCCTGCAGGCCCTGATCAAAGCTCCATTTGAGCCTCTGGATCAGGTCCCAATTAAATTCTTGTCTCTTAAAACAGCCCTGCTGCTGGCTTTTTCTGGTCGAATGGACCCAGTGAGGCGAGGACAACATCCGCTTCGCCCTTAACCCATCAGTGACAGCTCTTAAAGGGCGAATCCTATATGAAATAGAACGTTGGTTATGTAGTGAACTAGGCCTGAGGTCAAATCCTGACCTTAAGGATCTTATGGGACAGAAACTGTCATTTCATTGATTTGAATCCAGAAATACAGGTTGACCCATCCTAAGACTTTCTTTCTTGAATTAATCAAGTGAAAGAAGACTACTTTCGATTATCATTACTATTTTACAAATGTTTGATAATCAAATTGTGTTAGTTCAAACAATGTTTAAATGTTGAAGTGAACTACTCATTTTTAAATCAACTGTGAAACAGTAATAACGATTTTTAATCCTCATTCAAAGTGGAAATCAAGTTGGAATATGTTACAGAGTAATGATTCAATTTCTTGATCGTCTGTTTGAAATGAGCAAGTTGTGTAAGTTGGTCAAAGTTCAAGTTTCGGTCAACTGCAAGTTTACTGAAAAAGAAATGTCATGTTTAACTTTTACAGGAAGATACTAGAGAATTGACTCCACGAAGTCTGAGTTCTTCATAATATCTTCTGTCTGTTCTTAAACAATCTTAATCTTTTTCCTTGACTTTTTAACAACACCTTACATCACAAAAACACACCTCTGTTGGTCAATCGACCAATCAGAAAGTTCTCAAATGAACCGGAAGTGAGCTTTTTTAAAAGGTGCAACACTTCCTAGTTCACAGAGTTCTGCAAGAGGTTGCAGCTCCAGTTGTTTGGGAGAACAGAAGTCCAGGCATGATCCAGAACTCTTCCGAGTATTGTGGGATTATGACATCTTCCACCTCTGAGTGGAACTCCTGACGGACTCACCACTCATGTGAAGTCCACTCGTGAGGTGAACTTGTGTCGAACAAGTACCGTCACTACTTCGGACGATTCACAGCTGTTCCTACGGAGACGCTGAAAGGGTGCGTTAAATGGAATTTCGTACCAGGGAGACATCTCCAGGTAAAAGAGATTTATACCACCTAAGTGTACCGGGGAAGAAGCTGGGAAAAACCCGGAGAGTGTCGTTCTGATGCCGACACAAACATTTTCCCTCATCCATCTTTTTCTCCCTCTAAACTTCATCTTTCCATCTTTAAAATTCTTCTATCAAGTAGAAATCCTTCCAGATATTTTTAGAAGTGTCTGTTGTACAGCTGGAAGTGAGAAAACAATCGCCGTATTGTTTACTCCTTGTAAAACTAGCATAAATTAGCCATGTTGTTATTTTCCAATTTGCCAATTAATGTAAATGTGTGATGCGTTTAAATTGTTTTTAAATAAATGACCCACTGTCGTTGGTGAGTCAAATATAAACACGTTTCCGTCCACATTTTATTAAATTCAATGCACGTACATTATACAGTCCAGAAAAAATGAAAGAATCCGTTTAATTTATGAATATATATCATACATATGTTCATCTACATCTGGTGGCCCGTTACAGGTTCATAAATGGACTGTGTATTAGTGTAACGATTGATTTTACATGTTGGCATGAAAAAAGTGCAGATTCTGCGGTGTGAAACGCTGTGTTGAGCTGAGATGCTCAGAGAAAGCTTACAGCTAGTGATGTTTTGAAAACTGAAATAGAGTCAATGAGTCTTTATGAAAGCTGAAATTGTACGTCTGTTATGTGTAACTAAGCTGGGTTTGAGTTAAAACGCTTTATTCTGTTTAAACTGTGGTCCGGACGGAGGTTCTGCTGCAGACCCGGTTTTGGTCCGGCTCGGTTCTGATAATTTCGAACAAGTTGTTTTAAAAGGTTGGAGAAACGTTTTAAGGACTGGGCGAAGTCTCAGTGAAGCTTTGAGAGCTTATTCGTTACATTTTTAACAGAAAATAGTGCATTTTGACAGTTTAAATGACGAAAAGTTGACGGACTTTTTCAGGCTAATGCTAACAAAGATAGCTGAAATGGCGATCTGTGATTGGTCGAAAACGGCCGTGTGTAACGCTTTGATTGGCTGAGAGACGTGTCTGTCGTCACTAAATCTGATGTCAGCGATGTAAAGCCCACCCCCGCGCTGTTATGATTGGTAGATTCAGTCACGTGACCCGGAAATGAGCCTCGGTGCAACCGAAGCCTTTTCTGTGCTTAAAATCACTAAATAAAATTTGCCACATGTACCCAAAAACTCATGTTCATGCAAAAAAGTCGTGCTTGTTGAAACAACGCCACGTTTTAGCTTGAAATACGTTCAGAAATGTTGATTTAACCGAGTTTAGCCGAAGCTAATTTTAAGCTAAGTGGCTAATGACAGGATATCAACAGAACGTCCACAGGAAGTTGTCATAGGCTCCTGCTGGTAGAAAGCTAACACTGCCCCCTCCTGTAGAAACTTGAAATCACAGTTTTACTTCGTTTTAGGTTATTTTTGGTGAAATTAGACGTGCTTATTTCTGTCAGACGCATTTGGAGTTAATAAACGTTCTTCAAGCTGAATTATAACTGTTATCTTGCATTTAAAAAGTGATTAAGGTATTTATGCAAGAAAGGCATTTACTAGGACATTTTTTATTCACTGGTGATTCCTCTGATGGAGGTGCAAAATAAAAAATTAGAAACTTTTTAAAAAAGATATAGTTCAGAGATTCACAGAGTTGATAAAGTTTACTCATTTGCTAAAAGATAATACACGTTTAATTGCTAGATCACTAAATAAGAGTAAATATATCAGAAAAAGGAAACTTTTATGATTTGTTTTACCACGTAAAACACTATATCTTCCTATTTAATTTTAAATAGAAGATAATGGCAGGAGAAGAGGAGTATAACAGTTTTCCTGAAGAGGGACTGACAATTCCTCATAATTTTTCTTTTTCTTTTCACCACCTGGTTCACCAAGTAACTGTTAAAATAGCGAATTTCTGGAAGTGAACGGTTTTTAAAAAAAAAAGCGTTTTCAAACTGATGTTGCTGTGAGACTTTAGAAAAATTGCAGGTTTATAAAAATTCAGTGCTTTAGAGTAAAAAACACTGAGAAGCTTGGTAATCTAGTATCTGTTAAAAAATAAGCACATTAAAAAGTAACACTGCAGAGAAGCATTTACTTAAATATTCATGAATTGGGGTAAAACCTACGAAACAGGTGCCCGTTCCTCTGAATAAGTTGACTTATAACAGTACTTTTGTGTAAACCCAGAGCTTAAAATAGTGTGAAACTCAATGACACTTGAATACAAATATTTACCTGTAAAATATCTGAAGCTGGCAACTGTTTTAACCAGATAAAGTGCTACATAGTGAATGACCATGACAGGTGTGATAGAAAAAGATTTTGATCCTTATGAGATGAAGGACTGTTTAGAGAAAGCGTTGAAGCTGCTGACAGAATCCTTACATCCATATGATAAACAGGTGAACAGCATGAACCCAAAAGAGTTAGTGGACAATCTGATGGAGGTTGCAGAGAGTGTGACCTCTACAGAAGTTACAAGGTCAAGCAATGAAAAGCTGGCTAAAATGGCAATCTTGCTGAAAGAATCATTCTATACAGTGGTTGAGAAAGCTGATTACCTTGCAATAAGGTTAAACAGTGAAAAAGAGGTGGTTCAGGAAATTGAAGAACACTTCCTTCAATTTAAAAGTGAACACGAAGTCCTCACAAAAAAACATTCTGAACAGATGTTTCAATCACAGCAAGATGCACGTGCAGACATTGATTCACTGAACAGCAAAATACAGTTACTTAATGCATCACTATCTGAAACCAGGGATGCTAAAGAGCTGTTGTCCAGAGAATACTTTGCATTAAGACGGGACCACGTTGTGACAGTGTCACAAGTTTCCCGCTGCAAAACTGAGATAGATGTGCTTAAAACACAACTTCACAAACGCAGAGTGGAAAAAGAGGTATTACTCGAACAATATATGCGTTTACAAAGTGAATGTCAAACATCACAGGAACGCTTAAAAGCATGTGAGGAGAAACTAGCCGCGGCAACAAATAAAAGTTCTGACGTGGGGCGAGTTTGTCTGGAACTCAGAGAAGACCGTGGACAGAGTCCAGGTCACCCACAACCACCTCAGAAAGATGTTGTTGCACCTCCACATGTGGGTAGAGAAACACCTCCACCCTCACCTAAAGTGGTAGGAACAGACCTGAACAGGTCTCCTCCACCAAACATGCAACAGAGTGCATGGAAACTTCCTCTTTCAATAGATGTTCTGCTAAAACTCTCAAAATATGTACAACGCTTTGTACCTGGACCGATGGGTTCAACCGGAACAAAAGCGTACCTCAAAGACATTGAATTCAGATTGAGTGGTTATCCTAATGCTACGGTTTTGGATAAAATCCGTCTGATAAGGCTCACTTCGGACAGAGAGGTGTTCACCTTCATCGAGCGTCTACCTGATGCAACGAGAAGGGATTACAACCTTCTGTGTGAAGCTTTGATCAGAGAGTACGACCCCTGCACGGGACCTGCTGGTTTCCCAGCTGCTGACAAGGTCACGCAAGGCAAGCATGAACATCCAAAAGTCTATTACAAAAGAATCTTCCAAGCTTATTTCGGTTACAGAAATGAAACCGGAATGGAGGAAGAAGAAGGTTTTAAATATGTTTTCAGCAAAAATCTCCACACTGATTTTAAAAGATCAGTACAAATGATGGCAAATTTCAGAGAAAAATCCATCAATGAGATTAAACAGTGTGCTGTGAATGTGTTTGAGGCATGTTCTCATGCTAAGACGCCCATAGA
>NC_056509.1:6333328-6335477 GCF_014905685.2 Nematolebias whitei
TCAAGTTTCGGTCAACTGCAAGTTTACTGAAAAAGAAATGTCATGTTTAACTTTTACAGGAAGATACTAGAGAATTGACTCCACGAAGTCTGAGTTCTTCATAATATCTTCTGTCTGTTCTTAAACAATCTTAATCATTTTCCTTGACTTTTTAACAACACCTTACATCACAAAAACACACCTCTGTTGGTCAATCGACCAATCAGAAAGTTCTCAAATGAACCGGAAGTGACCCTTCTTAAAAGGTTCAACACTTCCTAGTTCACAGAGTTCTGCAAGAGGTTCCAGCTCCAGCAGAAGTTCTACAGGAGCTCGAGCAGTTCTGCAGTTCTGAAACTCGGCAGTTCCAGAGTCCAGAATGCTGGAATGCAGAATGCTGGAATGCAGCATGCTCAGGACATCTGCAACTAAGCTGGACGAGAGAAGTTCAGAGGAATTATGAAGTCTGTTCTGGATGATCTCACAACTCCTAACGGTTCCCTACTGTCCTTACGGAGACGCTGAAAAGTGGCTTGAAGTGGAACTTTACGCCGGAACTGACATATCTTCAGAAAGGTAAAAAGTCGATCTTCAACCAAAGTGTACCGTTGGGTTAAGCTGGTCCAAATGAGCGTGCTGTCCTGGTTAAAACAGACAAATTCCCTCACCCATCTCTCTCCAGATAAACTTCATTTTCCATCTTTAAACTTTTCTATCTGCTAGCAAATTAATCCAGATATTTTTCAGAAATGTCTGTGGTGAAGCAACGGAAAATCATGGCCGTGTGGTTTTCCTGGTTGTAAAGCTGATTAATTATGTTGTTATTTTCATATTTTGCCAAATTAATGTAAATGTGTGATGTGTTAAACTTTGATTCTGTTAATAAATGACCCACTGTCGTTGGTGAGTCAAAGATAAACACGTTTCCGTCCACATTTTATTAAATTCAATGCACGTACATTATACAGTCCAGAAAAATGAAAGAATCCGTTTAATTTATGAATATATATCAGCATATGTTCATTCTACAGTTACGTACTGTAACCCCAGATTCTATGAGTATAGGCGTAGCCCTTTAAGCGTTGGGCCTCACTGGCTCCTAAATGGCTGAAGAAAAAGCTATTTGGGAGCCGATTACCCGCTCTTAACGTAACTTATACGGACCGGGTGGGGCCCACACAGCAGGTGGGCGTGGACTAAACTTTTCAGTGTGATACTTCGCATAACGGGATAAAACCCATCAGTGACAGCTCTTAAAGGGCTACGCCTATACTCATAGAATCTGGGGTTACAATACATAACCAACGATTTTTGGAGGTCTGAGATAGGAAATAGTTGCATTTTGCTGCTTTGATGAAAGTTGTGAATTTATTCTTTGTCGAAAACTCAACCAATCAGTATCTGAGCCAGATTTTCTCACTGCGGCCTAAAGACTCAATTCAATTCAATTCAATTCAATTCAATTCAGTTTATTTATATAGCGCCAAATCACAACAAAGTTGTCTCATGGCACTTTACAGAAACATTCACATACATAAAAGCCATTTAGTAAAGTTCTCTATCTAAGGAATCCAGCAGACAAGTTGAATCTTGGCTTTGTTGCAGTCTCCCATCCTGAGCAAGCACAGTGGCAACAGTGGAAAGAAAAACTCCCTTTAACAGGAAGAAACCTCCAGCAAAACCAGGCTCAGGACAAGCAGCCATCTGCTTTGACCGGCTGGTTGAGATGACAGGAAGGAGAGACAGACAAACAGGTGTATCTGAAAGACAAAAAACCACATGTTAAGGATAGAAAAAATAATTACAAATACAAAACAGGTTGAGCAGAGTAAGTAAAGACAGTAGCAGAGTGAAAAGTGTGGTCAGTTTGTCCTCCAGCAGTCTAAGCCTATAGCAGCATAACTAAGGGACAGCTCAGGAAACCCAAGCCGACCCTAACTATAATGATATTACGCAGGTGGAAGAAGGCAGTTCTAGTAACGTTTTTAATGTGGGGGATAAAAGACATGTCCTGATCAAAAATAACAACAAGATTTTTAACATTAGAGCTGGAAGACAGATTACTGCCATCTAAGGAAGGAGAAAGACTGAAAAATTAATTCCTAAGGTTCTCAGGTCCAAACACCAAAACCTCAGTCTTGTCTGTGTTCAACAGGAGAAAATTAAGGGT
>NC_056509.1:6335577-6340618 GCF_014905685.2 Nematolebias whitei
ATAAGATCCTTAAGGTCAGGATTTGACCTCAGGCCTAGTTCACTACAGTCCCCCCTTTGGAAATCATCGCCTGTCCATGGGGATGAATTCCAACATGAACTTACGCCTTCGAATGTCCTTGGTCTTGATGTAATCCAGCAAGGAAAACAAAGTCAAAGGAGGTAATTCCACAATGTTCTTGGTAATTCCATTGTGTTGATGATAATTCCATAATGTTGTTGGTAATTCCACTGTAGCAATGCTTTAACCCTTTGGAAACAGAGTCTGTAATCCATTGGAAAAAGTCATATAATCCACAACGGTTAATCCACAACGATTAATCCACAACGATTGGAAGTGTTGATTGATCAGCATACAGAGGGGTTCCCTTGGATTGAACTGAAGATGCGGCCACTGGATGAAGAGTGGAGACCAACGTCAGGATTGCAGGTCTCCTCCAGCGAAGGTCGTCTCTGGGCGACGTCCAGTCTGTGCCGTTCTGGTTCAAATGTGTCATGCAATTATGTGGTTTAAGGTGGGCTTATGAAGGGGATTTTACATAAGGCCTTAAACTATATGCACCTGGTGTGTAAGCTATTATGATTGGGAACAGCTACAGCTACCAGTTAAGGGATGGAACATGCTGAAAAGGGTAGTAATAGGGATTTATACCTATAGAAGAGTGTTCCAAACTATTTTTCCATTCCTAACTTGGTTTAAGTTAGCCTTACATGGTAAAATATAGTTTGGTTCAATTGTCTGTTGTCTTTTAGACGAACGACTTGAGATTGGGTGTTTGGTTTCCCCATAAATGTTTTGGAAGTCTATGGCGAGACTCATCAAAAAGAATTAGCTATCCCCCCGAATAGAATTGTTCGAGTAGGTTCGGCTTAAGCGTTGTGAGACCAATGTAGATTATGGTACTTAAGGTAGCAATAATATACATTGACTCCACAAAGATTACATTTTAACAAATGAACTGCATGTTGGCATGGTTAAAGGCCTCTTAGTCTCTAACTCAACTATACACAAAATTCATTCTTGCTTGGGGTGTTCAGAAACAATACCAAAAACCAATTAAACGATGTCTCAACATCGACAAAAACAGTGACTAAGCAACCAGTTAAACAACGTTTCAACATTGACAAAAGCAGTGATTAAGCAACTAGAAAACGACGTTTCGGTGCGCCACTCACTCTGGATGTCAGATTTGCTCACGTTATCGCGTCTGGTAGCATTACCCTAACTGGCGTCACCCCCCTTCGGTCATGGGAGACCGCGAACACGGGTGAGGACGTCGCTCCATGAGCTAAAGTTAGGTTGTCCTTGAGTAGTTTTAACTGTTTGCGCAGCTGAAAGAGGACTTTAAGGTCTGGATTGGAATCCAGTTCACTTTTCGATGGAGTGTATTTGTCTGGGTCAGTCAGATACAGTATCATCGGGTTAATTGCAGGATCATCCAACTTCTGAAGTTGGGTGATGTCTGGGTAGGTTGAAAATGACTCCATATTTTAAAAGAACTTGGCGAAGTTTGTCTCTTTCTTCATCAGATGTCAGAGTGTCGGCTTGGGCGACCACCTGATCAATCTGTGATGAGACTGATAAGGGTTCTTGCTCCTTGGGGAGCTCCAACGAATCCTTTTCTGAGTCGTCGGACCTGTCTATGGGTAAGACACCATAGGTTTGTGGTCCTTGGTCGACGTCCTTGGTTGAGAAAAGAGCTATGGCCTGTGATGGTTTCGTGAAACATACTGGCCCAGCTTCTTGACTCGGTACCAGGTTATCTGGGAGTCCTCCCAGAAATGGAATGCCTAGTTCAAAATCATGAAAATCAGGTTCTGAGTGCTCAGCTTGCGATGACTCATCATCGTTTGTGTGTGAGTTTACCCCCCCTTCGTCCGATGAGGGGTTGTTGGAGGCCACAACAGCAATGTCTTGGTGTGTTTCACCGACATCTGTAATGTTGTCATTCGCGCCTTCAGATTTAGTAGCGATCACCTCACTACACAGCGTTCCAGGTTGGTTTCCCATTTCAGCGTTTATCAAAGTTTCTAAAAACCTCTGTAGTTTCTCTGTCTCTTCCGAGCTCAGAGGTGTAGGGCCTTGTTCCTGGGACCTTTGTGATTTTATCGCCTCGGTTCGTTTCGTCCGAGGTGGGGGAGGGTTAGGTACGTCTTTTGGGGGTTCCTCTTCGGACTTCCCCTGATAATATGGGTCCTCTTGGATCCCATATCTTTGCGTCCTACGCACACCCCATTTACGATAATCACGTCCAACCTCTGAAAGAGGAGCTTTTTTGTCCCAGCGTGCACCTTCATTACGCGGTTTGTTAGTTTGAAAATACTGCTTTTTCTCGCCTGTTTTAGGAGGAGGCGACGAGGCACGCCGTCCTTCCAGTTCTAGGTAGAGGGGTTTAACCTTTACACCAGGAAACACTTCTATGGGCGTCTTAGCATGAGAACATGCCTCAAACACATTCACAGCACACTGTTTAATCTCATTGATGGATTTTTCTCTGAAATTTGCCATCATTTGTACTGATCTTTTAAAATCAGTGTGGAGATTTTTGCTGAAAACATATTTAAAACCTTCTTCTTCCTCCATTCCGGTTTCATTTCTGTAACCGAAATAAGCTTGGAAGATTCTTTTGTAATAGACTTTTGGATGTTCATGCTTGCCTTGCGTGACCTTGTCAGCAGCTGGGAAACCAGCAGGTCCCGTGCAGGGGTCGTACTCTCTGATCAAAGCTTCACACAGAAGGTTGTAATCCCTTCTCGTTGCATCAGGTAGACGCTCGATGAAGGTGAACACCTCTCTGTCCGAAGTGAGCCTTATCAGACGGATTTTATCCAAAACCGTAGCATTAGGATAACCACTCAATCTGAATTCAATGTCTTTGAGGTACGCTTTTGTTCCGGTTGAACCCATCGGTCCAGGTACAAAGCGTTGTACATATTTTGAGAGTTTTAGCAGAACATCTATTGAAAGAGGAAGTTTCCATGCACTCTGTTGCATGTTTGGTGGAGGAGACCTGTTCAGGTCTGTTCCTACCACTTTAGGTGAGGGTGGAGGTGTTTCTCTACCCACATGTGGAGGTGCAACAACATCTTTCTGAGGTGGTTGTGGGTGACCTGGACTCTGTCCACGGTCTTCTCTGAGTTCCAGACAAACTCGCCCCACGTCAGAACTTTTATTTGTTGCCGCGGCTAGTTTCTCCTCACATGCTTTTAAGCGTTCCTGTGATGTTTGACATTCACTTTGTAAACGCATATATTGTTCGAGTAATACCTCTTTTTCCACTCTGCGTTTGTGAAGTTGTGTTTTAAGCACATCTATCTCAGTTTTGCAGCGGGAAACTTGTGACACTGTCACAACGTGGTCCCGTCTTAATGCAAAGTATTCTCTGGACAACAGCTCTTTAGCATCCCTGGTTTCAGATAGTGATGCATTAAGTAACTGTATTTTGCTGTTCAGTGAATCAATGTCTGCACGTGCATCTTGCTGTGATTGAAACATCTGTTCAGAATGTTTTTTTGTGAGGACTTCGTGTTCACTTTTAAATTGAAGGAAGTGTTCTTCAATTTCCTGAACCACCTCTTTTTCACTGTTTAACCTTATTGCAAGGTAATCAGCTTTCTCAACCACTGTATAGAATGATTCTTTCAGCAAGATTGCCATTTTAGCCAGCTTTTCATTGCTTGACCTTGTAACTTCTGTAGAGGTCACACTCTCTGCAACCTCCATCAGATTGTCCACTAACTCTTTTGGGTTCATGCTGTTCACCTGTTTATCATATGGATGTAAGGATTCTGTCAGCAGCTTCAACGCTTTCTCTAAACAGTCCTTCATCTCATAAGGATCAAAATCTTTTTCTATCACACCTGTCATGGTCATTCACTATGTAGCACTTTATCTGGTTAAAACAGTTGCCAGCTTCAGATATTTTACAGGTAAATATTTGTATTCAAGTGTCATTGAGTTTCACACTATTTTAAGCTCTGGGTTTACACAAAAGTACTGTTATAAGTCAACTTATTCAGAGGAACGGGCACCTGTTTCGTAGGTTTTACCCCAATTCATGAATATTTAAGTAAATGCTTCTCTGCAGTGTTACTTTTTAATGTGCTTATTTTTTAACAGATACTAGATTACCAAGCTTCTCAGTGTTTTTTACTCTAAAGCACTGAATTTTTATAAACCTGCAATTTTTCTAAAGTCTCACAGCAACATCAGTTTGAAAACGCTTTTTTTTTTAAAAACCGTTCACTTCCAGAAATTCGCTATTTTAACAGTTACTTGGTGAACCAGGTGGTGAAAAGAAAAAGAAAAATTATGAGGAATTGTCAGTCCCTCTTCAGGAAAACTGTTATACTCCTCTTCTCCTGCCATTATCTTCTATTTAAAATTAAATAGGAAGATATAGTGTTTTACGTGGTAAAACAAATCATAAAAGTTTCCTTTTTCTGATATATTTACTCTTATTTAGTGATCTAGCAATTAAACGTGTATTATCTTTTAGCAAATGAGTAAACTTTATCAACTCTGTGAATCTCTGAACTATATCTTTTTTAAAAAGTTTCTAATTTTTTATTTTGCACCTCCATCAGAGGAATCACCAGTGAATAAAAAATGTCCTAGTAAATGCCTTTCTTGCATAAATACCTTAATCACTTTTTAAATGCAAGATAACAGTTATAATTCAGCTTGAAGAACGTTTATTAACTCCAAATGCGTCTGACAGAAATAAGCACGTCTAATTTCACCAAAAATAACCTAAAACGAAGTAAAACTGTGATTTCAAGTTTCTACAGGAGGGGGCAGTGTTAGCTTTCTACCAGCAGGAGCCTATGACAACTTCCTGTGGACGTTCTGTTGATATCCTGTCATTAGCCACTTAGCTTAAAATTAGCTTCGGCTAAACTCGGTTAAATCAACATTTCTGAACGTATTTCAAGCTAAAACGTGGCGTTGTTTCAACAAGCACGACTTTTTTGCATGAACATGAGTTTTTGGGTACATGTGGCAAATTTTATTTAGTGATTTTAAGCACAGAAAAGGCTTC
>NC_056509.1:6340718-6353913 GCF_014905685.2 Nematolebias whitei
GTAACTCAGAATTGAACCAAGGAGCCAGTTTCCTCTGATTGATTACTTTCTTTTTCAGTGGAGCAATTTTATCAAGTGAAGTTTGCATTGAAGTTGTAAGATGATCAACTAGATGATCTAAGTCTCTGTTCTCTGATGCATTACTCTGCAAGACAGAGGAAAACATTGATGGAAGAGATTGTTTAAATTTGGTTACAGCATTTTCTGATAAGCACCTGCTGAGATGAAATTTACTCTCAGTGACTGTGTAGTCATTTAATGTAAACTCAAAGGTTATTAAAAAATGGTCGGACAGAATAGGATTTTGAGGAACTATTACCAAGTCCAACATTTTTCAATCAAGTCATCTGGATAGTTTCTATTTTTTTGCGTTGAAATGTTTCGCCTTCGGTCCAGAAGGCTTCATCAGTCAAGGAAACACAACAAAACGGATTCTTCCCCCAACAGCTTACTCCAAAGTGGAACAAACCAGTTCTGCTTGTTATAAGATGGTCTCTTTGGTACGCCTCCTCCTCCATTGCCGGCCCTCTTCCTTGTTGACAGTCCTTTTTTAACGATTTACTTAAGGATTTTATGATTTGCTCTGGTAAAGTAACTGTGCTTATTTTAATAAGATTTTTATGGTTTCTATTTTTAGAGCTGATTTTTGGTTTATTTAATTTGAGCCATGGGCGAGTTGATACTGTGTGCAGTAAGACATCCTGTGGGTTCAGAGAGAAAAAACAGTTCACACAGAGTGTTTTCTCGAGTGTCCATCAGTTCCATGTTCGCTCTTCCGAACCTGCTCCATATTTGAAGTATCAGGTCTGTGTTGTAAACATCTATAATGCAGCGAGGTTGTGTGTGTATCCAGAAACTGAGCCGAATGAACGCCCCCTTGGCGATTTATTTAAGCTGCAACAGTTATGTTGTCTGTGTGTAACATTATCTGATGACCCTGCAACGACCGTGCAAAATATCTGATCACTTTCCCCACAGCAAGCAGTTCCAGCACGTTTATGTGGAGAGACGTGTAGGGTGGACATGTCCCCCCCTCCCACCATCTGGGGCAGACATGTCCCCCCCCATCCTGAGAGGGACACGTCTGTGAACATGGAAATTAATAAATTTACTTGCCCAGGGGAACCCCTTTTTACAGGTTCTGGGGGTTTTCCCAGTGACTCAGGTCTGCCACTACCGACCAGGGGATGGTAACTGTTGGCGTTGACATCTTAAGGGTAGGAAAGTCGGACAATGAAGGTACTCACTGCTTTATCTTCATCGTGAGAAAAACACCTCACACTTTATTCTTGGTAAAACAAATCAGTCAGCGGTCATAAATCAAGTGCACCTGTCGCATCTTAAATAGTCGCAGCAAATGACGTCAGTGAAGAGCACACAATCACAAACACACTAGTCAAATGTTAACACCCCCACTTGCTCTTTCACTGTACATAAACATTACTTGTTTTTCTTATATCCCAAATATATAATACATAAACCTCTGAAGTTTCAACTTTGTAGCAGGTTTAGTAAAAATGTCAACAACCATATCTCCTGTTGCGCAGTAAACAATTGTTATCCTGCCATCATTAAGTGCAGACCTAACTAAATGATACTTGATGTCAACATGCTTGCATCTTTGACGACATACAGGGTTCTTTGACAAAGCTATTGCTCCTTGATTGTCCTCGAATATTGTCACTGGCATGCATTCACAGTCTTTGTCCATTGCATTTAAAAGCTGTACAAGATACAAACTTTCCTGCGTTGTTGCTGCCAGTGCCATATATTCTGCTTCACATGTTGATAGAGCCACTGTTTGTTGTTTCTTTGACTTCCATGAGACAACAGGTCCATTTTTGTTAAGGCTAAAACAATAACCTGTAGTGCTTCTCCTGTCATTTTGATCTGAAGCCCAGTCTGCATCGCTGTATGCTACAAGTCGAAGCTTCCCCTCACTTCTCTTATAGCATAAGCTCTTGTCCATTGTCCCTTTTAAGTATCTCAACACATGTTTAGCTGTAATTAAGTTACATTCTTTTGGGTTTTGGTTGTGATAAGTGCTGTGAAAGTTTACTTACAACCCAACTAAGATCAGGCCTTGTGCACGTCATAACATATATCAAACTTCCTACAAGCTCACGATAACATCTTGGATCTATAAGTTCACTTTCACACTCAAAGTTTAATTTCTGTTCACATGGGGTGCATCTTGTGCCACACTCTGACATACCAAATCTTTCAAGTATTTTCAGTATGTACTTCTTTTGGTTCATCTTTACTTCACCATCTGTCTGTGTAAAGTCGATGCCCAAAAAACGTTTAACTGTTCCCATATCTTTCATCTTAAACCTTGCTTTTAGCATTTCTTTTACATTGTCCATTAGAAGATCATCACTCGCTGCTATGATGAGATCATCAACCCAAACAATCACAACTATTCTCTCATTTTTAGTTTGTTTAGTATAAACACAGTTATCTGCAGGATTTTGTACAAAACCATCTTCAGTCAAGTGATCATGGAGCATCCTGTTCCAGTTGCGTCCCGATTGTTTTAAACCATACAATGACTTGTTTAGTTTACAAACCAGTTTTTCATCTGAATCTGAGTTGACTTCGAAACCCTCAGGCTGTTCTATATACACCTCACAGTCAATAGGAGCGTGTAAGTAGGCCGTTTTAACATCCATCTGATGTAGCTTCAGATCATACTGAGCTGCCATCTGCATTAAGCTGCGCACACACGTCATACTCGCTGTCGGTGCGAACGTTTCTTTATAATCTATACCAGCTACTTGGCTGTAACCTTTTGCCACATATCTGGCTTTATAAGTCTCAGTTCCATCGATGTTATCCTTAACTGTGAAGACCCATCTACCCCCCACTGCATTTTTATCTTCTGGCAGTCTGGTCAGTGTAAATGTATTGTTTTCTTTTAAAGATTCAATCTCTTCTTTCATAGCTTCTACCCACTTTTCAGCCTCAGGTGAATTTATTGCTTCTTTGTAACTTTGTGGTGAATTAAACACTAAATGATAGCAATAGTCAACATCTGTTGCTCCATATTCATCACTCTCTGCCTTACATTCATAGTCTTTTAAATACGCAGGTGTTTTTCTTTCCCTTTTGGAACGATGCATACAATGTTCTTCATCCTGTCTAACACTCGTGTTTTCTTTGTTCACTGTAGGTTCAGTCAAAGTCCCTTGTGTTTCCTTTGACACCTGACGTTCTGCTTCTGACTCCAACTTAACAGGAACCGTTCTTTTGCTGTTAATTTCATCGTCAAACATCTCTGGATCAGTTTGAGTTTGCCATTCACTCACGCTTTTAGTTATAAATCTAACCAGTCTGTGTTTACAAACTCTTTCTGTGTCTGGGTAATAAACTAAATACGATGGGCTGCTTTTATCATAATCCACAAAAATGCCCTTATCACACCTTGGATCTAGCTTTCCCCTGTTTTGTTTATATGCACAACACACTGATCCAAACTCTTTCATTTTAGAAAGATCAGGTTTCTTTCCTGTCAACATATAATATGGAGTTTGTTCCAAACGATTATTAAAACACCTGTTGCAAATAACTGCAGAAGCCATTACAGCATAAGTCCATAACTCTTTGGGCAAATCATTCTCTATCAACAAACACCTTGCCATATCAAACAGTGTTCTCCAGCTTCTTTCAGCCGTCCCGTTTTGGTGAGGTGAGTATGGTGCAGAGGTCTCATGTCGAATAGAATTTTTACTCAATAAAGACTGAAAGTCCTTTGACGTGAACTCTGTTCCATTATCTGACCTAATGCACTTTATGTCTCCATAAGGGGCGACATCTGCAATAAACCTTTCGGTAGCTTTGACTGTGTCACTTTTAGCTTTCAGAAAGTAGACAAATATTGCACTTGAAAAATCATCAGTAAATGCTAGTGTATACTTAAATCCATGTTTTGCAGCAGGCTCAATAGGACCAGCTAAGTCTGTATGCACTAGTTCAAGAGCCGTTTTTGCTTTTACATCAGCTTGCCTATTTCTACTTTGGGTAAATTTCCCTTTAATACAAGTTTCACATTCTAGGTTAGTTTTGTCGACCTTCCCTTTAATTGTCATGCCTTTCACAACGTTTTCTAGTTTTAATACATCTTGAAAATTACAGTGACCCAAAATTTTATGCCACTCCTGAATGTCATAACAACCCAATACTGTATCATTCTGTCCATCACCAACATCATTTTCATCAAGAATGTCAAGGAAATAAAGTCTGTCATACACTCTGATATCGAACCTGGTGCCGTTCTTAGAGATGAGTTGATCGAGTCCTTGTTCAAAGTTGACCGAGGCTCCCTTGGACGTCGCTGCTCTAACAGAGAAGATGCTCTGTGGGTACGTGGGGATGTACAGCACCCGTGTCATCTCCACCTTCACCTTCCGTCCCTCTGTGTCCCGCAGCCAGACCTCCGCGTCGCCTCTCTTCTGTGCCACACCGCTCGCCCTCGTCCCGTCAGCGAGCTCCACGAAGTGTTCCTCTGGTTGGAAAGTGTCATCGAAGCGTCTGAACTTCTTCAGATCGGTGATGATGTGAGAAGTCGCTCCGGTATCCACCATGAGCCCTCTCCGTTTCAACCTGCAGATCTGAGAGTCATTCATCTTGAAAATGAACGAGTGATCATCCACGTCATCAGTTGCTTGTTTCACACTTTCTTTCTTCTTTTGCCAACAGTTACTTTCTTTCTGACTTGGACTTTTACACAAACTGCACCACTGTCTCTGTCCTTTATGTCTCGGACACTGCCGTGCTTTGTGTCCCTTCTGACCGCAGCTGTAGCAGGTGAACTCTGGATTTGCTTTTTGTTTGCTCCTGAAACCACTTGCTTTCATCACGTTATCTTCATCCACATTTGTATTAAATTTCACAGTGTTTTCATAACTTCTCAGCTTAACTTTGAACTCAGCAAATGTCAGCTTGTCCTCACTGCTTTGCGTTATGTGGACTACAAATGGTTTATACGTTTCAGGCAAACCTTTCAAAATCATTGCAATTAACAGTCCATCGCTCAGTGTCTCTCCGGCATTTCTCAGCGCGGTATGGCAGCTTCAGCCCGAATAATGTAGTCTGTGACGGTCTCATTGGCAGCTTTCTGGAGGGATGTCAGTTCAGTGTACAGGCTGATGACTCACGGCTTCCCTTTGCCCGCATAATGGTCTCGCAGGATCTGCAACGCCTTCCTGCCGTCATCTGCTGCCTCTCTCATGACCAAGGACAAACTTTTATCATCTAGAAACTGGATCAGTTCGGCATAAACCTCCTCATTTTTCTCCGAATCATCTTCTTCCTCGGCATCTGCATCCGGCTCGACTTTACGCAGAATTGTGTCTTTCAAACCTTGCAGTCGGAGGTGAGCCAAAAACTTAGTCTCCCACAACTCGTAATTTCTTTCATCTCCATCAAAGCACAACCTTTGCCATCGACTTCCCATGTCCCTCCTGGGCCCATAACCTGTTGGCGTTGACATCTTAAGGGTAGGAAAGTCGGACAATGAAGGTACTCACTGCTTTATCTTCATCGTGAGAAAAACACCTCACACTTTATTCTTGGTAAAACAAATCAGTCAGCGGTCATAAATCAAGTGCACCTGTCGCATCTTAAATAGTCGCAGCAAATGACGTCAGTGAAGAGCACACAAACACACTTGTCAAATGTTAACAGTAACCATGCCATGCTTGTGATGTGTGGGGTCGAGGCGCAGATGACTGAAAAAGCTGCCACCACCTCATGCGGTACGATGATGCTAACTGTTGAAATGTTCTTGGCAGACGCAAGACACGACCTGTGAACCCTGACATGCTGAATCAATGACGTCAGGGAATTCCCTCCCTTGTTGTGACAGGAGGACTGTCATGGTGACCGAGTTTTAGGTCAACCCCCAGAAAAGTGATAAGCTGAGGGGAAAAGGTTGCACTTTTTCTCCCAGTTTATTGTGAAAACCCAGATGAAAAAGATCCTCACCCCTGCCGTGTGCAGGGGCTGCAGTGCCATTTCTACGCATTTCGGGAATGTGCGAGTAGCGAATGAATGAGCAAAGGAAGAAACTCCAGGAACTTTTCAAAAATTCTGATTCTGACTCTGAACTTCCTGTGTTTCAACAGGGGTCCTTCTAATCCGGTTTCAGAAATGTGCCCTGATCCGGAGATTTCAACAGGTTCCAACACCCTGCTGAACCTAGGTGTGTTGCTGTAAGCTGCAGCGTGCAGCCCTTGTTGATTAAATGGTATATCCATTCAATTGCTAAGCACTTATGCCTCCACGCTGAGCTGCGTTCTGGGATCGAACGCACGTGTGTGCTTCATATCATCTCTCTGTCGAGTAGAGATGAAGCGCCCCTGCCGCTGTCATCTTCAGAGAAGAGGTGCAGTGTGAACAGGCGGATAAATTGAGCACCGCTAAGAGGGGGGCTCAGTTTCAGTGCATGTCTACACTGACAGAAGAAGGGGAGGCTGAAGAACAGGAAGGGTGAAACCTTTGCGTAGAGCGCTCTTCCCACTGTGGTACATCATCATACATCATAAAGTACGGGGGGGTCCTGGCATACTTTAAACATTTGTTCAAAGATTACCTGTTCACCCTGTGTGTTTGCGTGCCCGTCCTCAGCACCCGCTTTCACCGGCAGGTCGAAGAAAAGTGGGGCTGAAAAGAGGGGGAAGAATGAGGATAAAAACCCGTACAGAGAGCGCCGCTCAAACTGGGGGTTCAAGATCTGTTTGTATTGAGGATTGAGGAGGGGTCCCAACATCTTTTAAACATCTTGTTTACAGACTACCTTTCCATCTCAAATATTATGGGTGCCTTCCTCAGCACCCGGCTCCACTGTTAGGTGGAAAAATGAGGGGCTAAAGGAAGGTAAAAGAATGAGGATAAAAGACCTGTGTGGAGAGCGCCGCTCGAACCAGGGGGTCAACATATGCTGGCTGATTGGGAAAAACAGTGAGATTTTAGTGTCCTTTAAATGTTTGTTTAAAGATTACCTTCTCTCACAGGGCAGAAGTATGTGTGTAAAAGAGAGAGAGAGTAAGAGATACAGTAGGATTCAGCCTGTCTGGATCAAGGACCCTGCTCCTGAGTGAAGTTATTGTTTTTATTTCAAAAACTTTCACAAATAACAAAAAACACATTAAAATGTATTTTTCTCAGCCATCTCTTCCTCTCCATTAATGTGTTGGACCCTCCGTTGCTTTATTTATCCCAGCTCTCTCATCCACCTGACAGGTGGGAGACTTGAGCTGAAGAAAAGAGGAGGAAAAAGATGTGTTTGCACATGTAATGGCTTGCTACATGGTCTCATAGCCGAATTCAGTCGGAGGGCTGTGTCATGGTACCAAGACAAGCCCCTTGGGGAAAAAGGAATCCCACAGTGCCCTTGTCAATGATAGTGGGAGGGAGGGGCTGGAGGAAAATGAAGATTGTGCACGCGCGTGCAACCCCTGTCACTGACAGGGGAGACGGTGGAGCAGGGACACTGAATCATGGCACCTTTATTACGACTGTCTAAAAGGATTACCATTTCACCCTGTGTGTAGCGTGTGTGAGGAAAAAACTGCAGGATCGCCTGATCTGCTGAGAGAATTCTTCTTAACAACGTTGGTATTTTATTCAGCTTTCAGTAACATTGTTATCACATGCACACACTTCCAATAAGTCCTGACGGATACTCCTGAAATCCACTGGCAGGAGACTGCTGTGGCGGCTGACCGGATTCTGTCTACCGGACCTCCTTTGTTGTTACTGTGGGACCCGGGAGGAGGGGGGAGGAGGGGGTATGAGAGGGGCAATGCAGCTGCGTCTGTGGAGCGTCACCCAAGCCATGCCATGAGCAGTGCAGACAGCCTGAATCGCGCATAATTAAAAATGGTGTCTGCAGCGTTACAGAGCTCATACTGCTCGGCTGTCAGGAAATTAATTCAGCTCATTTCTGTTGTTTGTTGCAGCTGTCCGAGACGTGCACTATATGTCAGTAAGTCTGGCCATGTGCTGGTCATTGGGAAAAAGGAGGGGGGCGGTCATCATTCCGCGCTCCAAGCCGTTCTGGCCCCAAAGGGAATTTTTTTTTTAAATAGTCGACAGGCTCGGCTTTAGAGGAGGAAGCAGGTGTTCCCATCCTCAGCGGCTCGAAGGCTGCACTCGACAGTACACTGACACGCTAGAGAACAAGATTAGACTGGGTCTCGGTGGCTAATAGCGGAGTGGCAACATCTCCCAACGAGTCTAGGTGGCAGCTAATGGCTCCGGCACCGCTAGGTCTAGCGTTAGTCACTCCTGAAAAAAACAGGCAGATATGTTTGAGTGCTCTTAGAAGAAACTACCTGTTGGTGGCAACTCTGTCTCCAGCCCTCTAACCGAGAGGGGTGTAGGGTGAGAGACTGCATGTTAAAGGCTCGCACAGACTCGGGCTGTTTTCTGTCCACGTGGAAACTGTGTGCACTGTCTGCAGACAATTGAGACTTCATACTCGAGCATCCACCCTGAGCGGCTTCAGCCTGCTCCGCAGACAAGAGGCATTTACCTTCGGGACAAATTGAGTTTGCCGATTGGTCATTTGCTGACATGCCTACTGGATGGCCAAGATGGCCGCGCTTCCTGGAGCCACAGCTTCACCAGCTCCTGGTGCGATCCCAGTTTTTATGAGTTCTAAAATTGACTCCATGCCTGACTCCACACAATTTATGCGGGTGAATTATAGCCGAACTGAACTGGTGCGAATAAGAGCAGATTTGCCACAAAATATAGCCGAGATCAGCAACAAACTCAAATCTAGGTTTGGCAGAATGCAGATCTTAAAGTCATCTACTTGGAAGCTGCAGCAGAGGTGCTCCAATGGGCAGAGGAGGAGACGCTGCTCCCGGCGACATGCCAAATTCAGCCTTTCAGCTGGATGACAGACTTTTTTTTTTTGTGCAGACTACTGCAGCGAGCTAAAGGGGAAATCGAGGTGGAGTATGCATTTACGTGAGTAAAAGTTGGAACACAAACTGTACGCTGATAGGCTGTCATTGCTCCAAGGCTTTGGAGCAAAAAACATTGAAATGTCAACCACATTTTCTACCCCGCGAGTTCACAGTGGCTTTCATAACAGCTGTTTATATAGTTCCGGATGCTAATGCTTCCGACGCTCTGTGGGAGCTTCATGATCTGCAGAGAAAACACCCTGAGACTCTTTACATAGTGGCTGGTGACTTTAATCACGTGATTCTAAAAGACTGCGTCCCAAGATTTACCAGCAATGTGGCCATACCAACACGTGGAAACAACATGCTGGACCATGTTAACATGACAGTGAAAGATGCATACAAAGCCTAACCCCACCCCCACCTAGGACATTCTGATCACACCTCCATCTTCATGGCTCCTGCTTACCTTCCCCCACTGAGAAGCTCCAGACCAGTAAAAAAGAAAGTTAAATCTTGCATCCAGAATAGTGGCCCCATACTGAAGTATTGTTTTGAACAAACATACTGGGAGGTCTTCAGAGAAGCTGCTGGGCAAGACCTGGAGACCCATCACTGCCTGATGCCCTCAACAAGTTCTATGCACGCTTTGAAGACCTGAACAGACCACCTAGCACCTCACCACTGGACGAAGAGCTTCTTAGCGTGACCTCAGCCCAAGTGAGGAGTCCTTTCAGGAGGATTAATCCTCACAAAGCAACCAGCCCAGACAACATCCCCGGGAAGGTGCTGAAAGAATGTGCCGACCAGCTCTGTGATATGCTGGCTGACATCTTTAACTCCTCACTTATTCTGGCAACAGTTCCCACCTGCCTAAAGACTGCCACCATCATCCCAGTTCCAAAGAGCTCTAAAGTGACTGGTCTGAATGACTAACAGCCAGTGACCCTCACCCCGATAGTCACTAAATGCTTTAAATGCTTTGAAAAACTGGTCATGACCACATCAAAGCAACCTTCAACATCAATGAGGACCCTCACCAGTACGCATACTGTAAGAATCGATCAACAAAGGAGGTCATCTCCTCTGTGGTCCACACTGCTTTCACCCACCTGGAGCATATGGACTCCTACATCTGTATATTCATTGTGGACTTCACGTCTGCCTTCACTACCATGATGGACAAACTACTCACACTAGGACTAAGCCCCTCCATTTGCAACTAGGTCCTAGACTTCTTAACAAACAGACCACAGTCAGTGAGGATCCACAACTTCTCCTCCTCCACCATAACCTTCAGCATCAGGGGTGTGTGCTGAGTCCTCTCCTGTTCACTCTGCTCATGTATGACTGTGCACCTACCCATCTAGGCTGTCACATTGTAAAGTTTACAGATGATACAGTGGTGGTGGGATGGATCGCAAGCAATTATGAGTCCAGCTACAGGCAGGAGGTGTAACACCTGCACCAGCTGGTGCAAGGAGAATAAACTTCACATCAATGAATTCAAAAAGCGTTCAATACAAAAACTGAGAATCTTCACCAGCACTTCACATCAATGTGAAGAAGACGAAGGAGATGGTCGTAGACTTCAGATGACCCCCCCCCCCCCCCACACACACACACACACACACACACACACACACACACACAGAACATAGGAGGATCTGCTGGAAGTGGTCTCCAGCTACAAGTATTTGGGTGTGTACCTGAATAATAAACTCTGCTGGGGCAACAACACTACCAGCCTGATCAAGAAAGCTCATCAGAGACTCTACTTCCTCAGGCGGCTGAGACAAGCTGGTCTGGGAAGTTCAGTCCTTACCTCCTTCTACAGGTGTGCAGTGGAGAGAATCCTGTGCTCCAGCATCAACGTGTGGCATGGAAGCTGCACAGCTGCAGAAAGAAAAGCTTTGCAGAGTGTGGTGAAGGCTGCACAAAAGTCAGTTGGAGTCAGCCTCCCCACCATCACAGACATCTACACCTCCAGATGCAGGAAGAGAGCCACCTTCATCATGAAGGACCCCACTCACCCAGCACACACACTTTTTGGCCCGCTCTCCTCAGGAAGGAGGTTGAGAAGCATTAAGTGTAGAACCACTAGACTGAAGAACAGCTGGTACCCTGAGGCTGTTAGACTCCACCATCCATCCATTATCTTTCCCCTCTTATTCCATTTTTGGGTCACGGGGGTCGCCGGTGCCCATGTCCAGCAATCACTGTGCGAAGGGCGGGGTACACCCTGGATGGGTCGCAAGTCCATCACAGGGACACATAGAGACAAACAACCATTCACGCTCTCACTTACACCTAGGGACAATTTAGAGTTACCAATCAGACTAACATGCACGTTTTTGGTCTGTGGGAGGAAACTGGAGAACCCGGAGAAAACCCACGCATGCACGGAGAGAACATGCAAACTCCACCCAGAAAGGCCCCTGGACCGGGGTTTGAACCAAGGACCTGCTCGCTGAGAGGCAGCAGCTCTACCAGTTGTGCCACCGGGCTGCGCTGTTAGACTCATGAATCTCTAATCAGGATATTCAATGTGAAGTATCACATCATGTTGCTGCTGATCTGTTTCATGTTGCTGCTGATCTGTTTCATGTTGCTGTGTTCATACGTGCTCATCTGCTCACACAGGCTCATGTTCATGCTGCTGTTAGGTGTATTGTGTTTCTTGTTTTTATGTTATTAGTGCTTAGCATATTTTAGTTGATGTTTTTCTTAGTTCATATCATATCTTATTAGTGTTTTTATTTTACATTTTATTGTGGGTTGTAATTGGGACCCTGTGTACATAATTTAGTTCCACCACATGTACCACATGTGGTGCGAATCATAATAAAGAATATCTGAATCTTTGGCTTGATTGACAGGTCACCAAAAAACAAAACAAAAAAAACCCACGAGAGCTGACAGCAAGCCGCAGCGGTGTTCTGTGTCTATATTTTGTTAATAAAAAGTTCTAAAATAAAAAAATAAAAAAAACAGGGAGCACTGACCCTGCAGCCCACACATCAGACCGGCCCACCAGGAAATCTCCAGACCCTCCCGCAGCCACGCTGGACCTGATTTTAATTTGCTCATGACAAATTCCTTCATTTCTCACAATTTCAGTCATGTCGTCAACGGATGAGGAGGAAGAGATCGCTTGCCTTTTGGAAAAAAAAAAAAAAAAATCAAAAGAAAAGGCCATTAAACCAGATCAGGGATGAAGAAGGGGAATTTAATACATTGGTGTCGCATACAAAACAGTCCATCGCTGGGCAGTTTTTTTGTGCGACACTAAGTACGCGTACAGGGTCGTAAAAATTGATATTTGCGCGGTCATGCCCTGCGGGCATCCGCTTCGAGTCTAATCCGGTTACACATGGACCTCCATGAACTGACATCTGCGCAAGTCTGTGGGAGCCTTTACTCCTACTTGAAGGCTGAAATGTCCAAACCTGCCTAGCTAAGAAAAGAAAAAATGAGAGCCTATCTGTGTGGTCTGCTCTGGTGCAGACGTGCAGGCTAAGCCATTCGGAGTTGCGAACATATCTCGTCCGTTAACCAATCAATCATCAATCAATCGAAGTTTATTTATATAGCACATTTTAAAAACAACCACAGTTGACCAAAATGCTTCACAAGAAAACAACATTGTAGATAAAATTTGATAAAATATGATAAACAAAATAAAATCGAGTTTAATAAAAATAAAAGTATGACTAAATTTGCAGTAAAATACCAATAAAACATCCTGATGCATGCTCAATAATCCAGGTAAAAAAATAAAAAAAGTTAAGTCTGGTCCACTGGACATTTGAAAAACAAAACAAAGCAAAACAAACAAACAAACAAAAAATGTAGAAACCTTTCATCTTTCATCCGAAAGACTTCTTCAGTGTGAGGTGCTGTATTCAGCTCAGTCTTATAAATAGCACCCTCTCATTGTGGATCAACCAGTTTTGCTGCTGACAACCAAAACCAGCTGATCACATGATCAAGAAGGACCATCAGCCTAACGATGGATTGTTAGCACACTGATGGCTGTTTACTATTCACAGAGGGCTGAGTGATACTAGCAATAGCAGCATTGTAAGAGGGGGACAGTTGAACACGGAGGCCTCCACCCCGTTTAATGATGGACGATTTCTTTTCACTTTCTTTTTCAGGTCTCTCTTGTTAATGAGTCCTCGAGGCTCAATGGGATTAACCTGTCTAAATAAAGGTTGAATGAATGAAACAAAGATGGCCTCCTTTACTCCTCTCTCAAACCATCGTTCCTCTCT
>NC_056509.1:6354013-6355706 GCF_014905685.2 Nematolebias whitei
GAGAACACAGATGGTTTGAGAGGGGGGTGAAGGAAGCAATTTATGTAAAAAGAGAAAAGCCGTCTCTTAACAGAGGAGGAGGCCTCAGAATCCCACTTTCAAAAACATATAATGCAACTTTAAAACAGATCCCCAGCCGGTTTTCACACCTGATGGGAACAGAGGGGCCTCGTCTGTGAATTAGAGGAACAAAGACCTACTGTTTTAGGTTTTTAGGTGTGAACTGCCAATCTACATATATGTGTGTGTGTGGGTGTCTTATGTGTGTGTGTGTCTTATCTCACTCAGCCTTATAACCTGTATCTCTCACTCTCTGCTCTTTGAATTGAGAAAGCTCCTCGGATGAGGAGCGAAACGTCTTTTGTTACAAATAAAGTCCAGTTGTTTTTGTATTGAACGCTTTTTGAATTCATCATGTCCTGGATGACTGAGAATCTTCACCAGCATCTTTAAGACATGCTTGTAGTCTAAGTAGCTGATTGGATTCATTGGGTTTAATGGACAAATATAATTGTGTGTCATCAGCATAACAATGAAAATTTATCCCATGCTCTTTAATAACTTTACCTAATGGAAGCATATATAAAGTAAAGAGTATTGGCCCAAGCACTGAGCACTGAGGAACTCCATGACTAACTTTGGTGTATGAAGAAGATTTATTATTTACATTTACAAACTGGAATCTATCAGATAAATATAATTTAAACCATTTTAGAGCTGTTCCTGTAATCCCAATATCATATTTAAGCCTCTGTAGTAAAATATTGTGATCAACTGTATCAAATGCAGCACTGAGGTCTAACAGGACCAGTATAGACACAAGTCCATTGTTTGAGGCCATGAGAATATCATTAGTTACTTTTACTAGTGCTGTTTCTGTGCTATGATGAGCTCTAAACCCTGACTGAAACTCTTCAAACAGATTATTTCTTTGTAGATGTTCACGCAACTGACCTGCAACTATTTTCTCTAGACTTTTTGAGATGAAAGTTAGATTAGATATAGGTCTATAGTTGGCCAGAATTTCTGAATCAAGATCAGACTTCTTAAGTAAAGGTTTAATTACAGCAACCTTAAAGCGCTGTGGTACATAACCATCCATTAAAGACAAATTAAGTAGATCCAAAATATGGACATTAATTAGTGGAAATACCTCTTTAAACAGTCTGGTTGGGATGGGATCTAGCAGACATGTGGATGGTTTGGATGAGGTTATTATTTTTGACAATTCCGAGAGCTCAACAGGACAAAAACTGTCCAAACATAAATCAGGCTCTAGTGAAATTTTTAAAGTTGCCTCATTTGACAGGTGACTAGAGATAGTAGAAGGAAGGATGGTTTGAATTTTCTCTCTAATTGAAATAATTTTATTTATAAAGAATCTCATGAAGTCATCACTACTTATAGTTGTAGGGATACATGTGTCAACAGAGATGGGACTTTTAATTAGTCTAGCAATAGTACTAAACATAAACCTAGGGTTATTTTTATTCTCCTCTATTAAAGATGAGTAATATAAAGTTCTAGCTTTACAGAGAGCTTTTTTTTATATGTCAGCAGACTATCTTTCCAAGTTAAATAAAATTCTTCAACATTAGTAGAGCGCCATTTTCTCTCCTGGTTTCTAGATGCCTGCTTTAAAGTATGTAACTCAGAATTGAACCAAGGAGCCAGTTTCCTCTGATTGATTACT
>NC_056509.1:6355806-6363346 GCF_014905685.2 Nematolebias whitei
CCATTGTTAGGCTGATGGTCCTTCTTGAGCATGTGATCAGCTGGTTTTGGTTGTCAGCAGCAAACTGGTTGATCCACTCTGAGAAGGTGCTATTTAAGAGACTGAGCTGAATACAGCTCCTCAGACTGAGGAAGTCTCTCGGATGAGAGACGAAACGTTTCTATATTTTTTTGCTTTTATTTATTTATTTTTTTTGAATGTCCAGAGGACCAGATTGAACTTTTTTGGATTCTCTCTAGATGTTTTATATTGTAGCACTTTGAGAATGTAAAATGTAAAGTGCCATACAAATTGAATAAATTATTATTATTATTCACTCTCTCACTCACACCTAGGGACAATTTACACCTAAGGAGCAATCAGCCTAACATACATGTTTTTGGTCTGTGGGAGGAAACTGGAGAAAACCCACACATGCACAGAGAGAGCAAGCAAACTCGACCCAGAAAGGCCCGACCCGGGATTTGAACTAGCAACCTTCTTGCTGAGAGGCAACAGCTCTACACATTGAGCCACCGTGCCCCCCAAAATTCATATGTGAAATTATTTTTTGAGTATTTCTTTATGACGGATGGATGAAGTTTTGTTTCTGTTAAAGGATATTAACATGAGCATAATTTTATGGTACAAACTGATCTTTTTAAACTGTTCAGATCATTAAATCCAAAATATTCTCCCCATGCCCATTTTAAAATTGTTTCCTTTATCATCTAATCAATGTTTTCAGTAAAATTTAAACAAATATAATAACGTAAATATAATTATGTATGTCTATAAATTAAAGTATATATTTAATATATTTTTAATATATATTTTATATATATATACTTTTTAAAACTTTAAAAAATATTTAAATATATATTTTGATTTAGCACGCAAAAACCTTAAACTTACCGGGTGTTGCAATAATTATTTTTTAAATAATTTAACACTTCTTTGAGGAATTACGCAGAAAATGAAGTTAATGAAGGCAAAAAAAAAAAAAAACGTCAATGCAGCATTTCATCTACAATAGACCTTTTGCTAGAAAATCCATTCTAATACGGACAGACATGCATTGGCTGTAATTGTAGATCGAGCAGAAGTCCAATTTCACACAAACAGCTGAACTTTATTTGCATAGCACATAGACAAGCGAATTAGCCGCCCATAATAGTTTCATTTATCACAGGCAAAGGGTAGAGGATAATAGATTGCATGTGAGGAGCAGTAGGGCTCCTGATCTGATCATCTCCCCATCAGAGGAGGTGAGGAATGGATGCAATTAAGACTGTGTCATTATGCATATTATCATAAATATTGCAAGGTGAGCAGCAATTTTTGTGATTGATGGAAGGATGCTGACCGACAGAGTATCATGATTATATTAATGTCGACCCCAAGGTAAGCAGACTGAGAAGAATGACAGACAAAAGGTCAAAAAATAAAGTGATCTTTATTTACAGGTGCAACAATGGGTTCTGGGCTGAAAAGGAAAGCAGAGAAGAGAAAAGAACAAAGAAAAATAAAGAGGAGAAGGTGAGTAATTGGAAACTCAAAGATGTCCTTTGCTGTATGATCTTTTGAAACAGTATATGATATCTTACTGTTGTATTACCTTTTTCTGAACCACTTTGGTCTTGGTTGTCCTCGGGCTGTTTCTGTGTGTAGCAAGTTGGCCATCTGGCCTAAAACATTTCATTGTTGAACATTCATTCATTCATTTACTTATTTCTATAGCACTTTACACAGACACGGTGATGGTGACCAAAGTGCTGAACAAAAACAGCAATTAAAATGGCAACAAGTTAAAAGCAAGAAAAAACAACAACATAACAAAAAGAAAACCAGAAATGTCAACACATATTTAAGCACTAAAAGCCTGTTGGATAAAAAAATCTTAAGCTTCGATTTAAAAGGGCCAAATTCAGTAATCTGACGTAGATCAAGCGGGAGCTTATTCCAGAGTTGAGGTGCGGCCGCAGAAAAGGCACGGTCACCCCAGAGTTTATATTTTGTCCTTGGAAAAGAGCAGGAGCTGTCTGACTTCAGAGACCTGGAGTGGACGGGGAAACTTAACAACACTGTTATATAAGGAGGAGCAAGGCCATTCAGAGCTTTTTAAAACAAATAGTAAATGTTTAAAATCTATTCTAAAACAGACAGGAAGCATGATGATTGGTTATTTTGGATGGCTGTGTTTTGCATGTGTTAAAAGCCTACTCTTGAGATTCCAACAGGAGGTCAGCTTGAAACACAGCAGTGAAGGCTACCTATGGGACAGACGTGGTTGGCAGGCCATAGACTGAGGAAGTCCTCTGGATGGGGGACAAAACATTTCTCACTTATAGAAACTGGTCCAGATGGCATGATTTAACCTTTTTTGTTATCTACCTGGATGATTGAGCTTACAACCTTTAATCTTACTGTTGTGTTTTGTAGAAAAGGCCAGCGAGGGAGAAGCGAGGTCCTGGGTTTTCTGGAGGTCCAAGCAGAAGTGAGTATCAGTGGAGAGAGGAGCAGGTCGACACAGGCTGAATTGTTTGTAGATGTTGGTTGATGGGACAACGTTGATCCACAGGTGTGCCACGAAGGAACAAGGAGGTCTTTGAAAAGTCAAGCCAAGTCAAATTTATTTATAAAGCACATTTAAAACAGAAACTGTTATCAAAGTGCTTAACAACAACATAAATGGGAGTAAAATGAATGAAAGAATACCACATACTAATGATAAGACTGAAGAATTAATAAAAAGCATTTAAAACATAGGATCACAGAACAAAAAAAAACCCCCCACTAAATCAATTCACACTGTGTGAAATGACTGCGAGAACAGATGTGTTTTTATCAGGGGTTTGAACTGAGGAAGGGAGGTGGCCTGCCTAATGTTGGCGGTTGTTCCAGAGTTTGGGGCCCATGACTGAAAAAGCCCGATCTCCTCTGAGCTTCAGTCTTGTTTTTGAACAGCCAAAAACAGCTGATCAGATGATCTCAGGGCCTGAGAGGGAACGTAAGGTTCCAGTAGCTCAGAGAGGTAAAGGGGTGCAAGTCCATTTAAGCATTTGAAGGTCAACAGAAGAATTTTAAAGACTATCCTCGTACGAACAGGGAGCCAGTGAAGGGAGGACAGAACTGGTGTAATATGTTCAGAGTTCCGGTTAAAAGCTGAGCAGCAGCATTCTGGATGAGCTGAAGAGGTGAGATGGAGGCCTGGCTGACCCCAGCATACAGTGCGTTGCAATAGTTCAATCAAGTCATGACAAAGGCATGGACTAGTTTCTCAAGTCAAGTCAAGTCATATTTATTTATAGAGCACAATTTAAAACAGATAGACTGTTATCAAAGTGCCCTCAAGGTCGGGTCTGGACAGCACTGGCTTGAGCTTAGCTACCTGTCTTAGTTGGAAGAAGCTTTTCTGCAGAACAGAGTTGATATGTTTGTCAAACTTTAAGTCAGAGTCTAAAACCATCCCGAGATTTTTACCAGACTGCTTCAGATAAAGCTGAAGAGAGTCCAGGTTGACAGGATCAGTGGTGACAGTTGAGCTAGGGCTAAAGACAATGACTTCGGTCTTCTCATCATTAAAACTTAAGAAATTTGAAGCCATCCAGTCCTTAATGTCACCCAGACATTTTAACAGAGGGTGAATGGAGCAAACGCTGGTTTCACAGGCAGGTAGATCTGACAGTCATCAGCATAACAATGGAATGAAAGGCCATGTTCCTCAGGATGGACCCCAGTGGGAGCAAATAGAGTGAGAACAGAAGGGGTCCAAGAATCAAACCCTGTGGGACCCCGCAAGAAAGAGGCAATGAGGCAGATACATTATTACCAACCTTGACACAAAAGATCCTGCCACTCAGGTATGAGCGGAACCATTCTAATGCAGCACCTGTGATCCCAACCCACTGTTCCAGCTGTGATATAAGGATACAGTGGGTGGGTTTGCGGTACACCTTGGTTTGCAAAACCGTGGTGTACACTGTGGAGTAAACTGTGGATAATTACATCAAGTTCACATGAGAAGTTGTAAAAAAATGGCAGGTTGGCTTTCTTGGATTGTGAGGTCTCAGTCTCTGATAGAGGACTTTTTCAAACCGAGGTGTACCGCAAACCCACCCACACAGACCAGTATTTGCAGTTTGACTCCCATCACCCTTTGGAGCACAAGTTAGACAGTATCACAGAGCAGACAGCATCCCCACTAACTCAAGAGCCAGGCAGAAGGAGAAATCCTACACAAGACAGGCTCTAGAGCAATGTGGATACCCTAACTGGGCTTTCCTGAAAGCAGAGGAGAAACCCAAACAGGACTCCAGTCAGCCATCAGGTGAAAAGGAGGAACCCAGAACCAGACCAGTGGTCATTCCGTATGTTGAGGGAGTATAAGAGAAACTGAGATGTTTATTTTCTAAACATAACGTCCCAGTGGCTTTTAAACCCCAAAACACATTACGGCAAAGACTGGTTCATCCCAAAGATCCAGTCCCCCGGCACAAACAGAGTAATATTGTGTATGCTGTTCAGTGTCAGGAGGGCTGTGATCAGTCTTACATCGGGGAAACAAAACAGCCACTGGCCAAAAGGATGGCCCAGCACAGAAGATCAACATCATCAGGCCAGGACTCTGCGGTCTACACTCATCTCCAGGCCAGTGGTCACTCTTTCAGGGATGAAGATGTTCACATCCTGGACAGAGAGGAACGATGGTTTGAGCGAGGAGTAAAGGAGGCCATCTTTGTGAAAAGAAATCATCCATCATTAAACAGGGGTGGAGGCCTACGTGTTCAATTGTCCCCCTCTTACAATGCTGTGATTGCTAGTATTACTCAGTCCTCTGTGAACAGTAAACAGCCATCAGTGATGATGATGACAATGATCCATTGTTAGGCTGATGGTCCTTCTTGACCATGTGAGCAGCTGGTTTTGGTTGTCAGCAGCAAACTGGTTGATCCACTCTGAGAAGGTGCTATTTAAGAGACTGAGCTGAATACAGCACCTCAGACTGAAGAAGTCTCTCGGATGAGAGACAAAACGTTTCTACATTTTTTTTGCTTTGTTTTTTTTTTGTTTTCTTGTTTTTTGAATGTCCAGAGGACCAGATTGAACTTTTTTGGGCCATTTAGTAAAGTTCTCTATCTAAGGAATCCAGCAGACAAGTGGAATCTTGGCTTTGTTGCAGTCTCCAATCCTGAGCAAACACAGTGGCAACAGTGGAAAGAAAAAACTCCCTTTTAACAGGAAGAAACCTCCAGCAGAACCAGGCTCAGGACAAGCGGCCATCTGCTTTGACCGGCTGGTTGAGAGGACAGGAAGGAGAGACAGACGAACACAGAATGGTAGGTCCAGGTATAGGTCCAGGTATAGGTCCAGGTATAGGTCCAGGTGTATCTGAAAGACAAAAAAACACATGTTAAGGATAGAAAAAATAATTACAAATACAAAACAGGTTGAGCAGAGTAAGTAAAGACAGTAGCAGAGTGAAAATTGTGGTCAGTTTGTCCTCCAGCAGTCTAAGCCTATAGCAGCATAACTAAGGGACAGCTCAGGAAACCCAAGCTGACCCTAACTATAGGATTTAGTAAAAAGGAAATTCTTAAGCCTAGTTTTAAAACTGGATAATGTGTCAGCCTCACGGACATAAACTGGAAGTTGGTTCCAAAAGAGAGGAGCCTGATAACTGAAAGATCTGCCTCCCATTCTGTTTTTGTAAATTCTAGGAACCACAAGTAAACCTGCAGTCTGAGAGCGAAGTGGTCTGTTAGGAAAATATGGAACAATAAGATCTGTAATATAAGATGGAGCCAGGTTGTTGAGGGCTTTGTAGGTTAGAAGTAAGATTTTGAGATCTATTCTGGATTTGACAGGGAGCCAATGGAGAGAAGCTAAAACTGGAGAAATATGATCTCTCCTACTAACTCCAGTTAAGACTCTGGCAGCAGCATTTTGGATCAACTGAAGATGTTTTAAAGAAGTATTTGGACATCCAGATAATAAACCATTGCAATAGTCCAGTCTAGACGTGACAAATGCATGGACCAGTTTTTCTGCATCATTTTTAGATAAGATGTTTCTAATTTTAGTGATATTACGCAGATGGAAGAAGGCAGTTCTAGTAACATTTTTAATGTGGGGAATAAAAGACATGTCCTGATCAAAAATAACACCAAGATTTTTAACATTAGAGCTGGAGGACAGATTAATGCATCTAAGGAGGGAGAAAGACTGAAAAATTCATTCCTAAGGTGCTCAGGTCCAAAAACCAAAACCTCAGTCTTGTCTGTTCAACAGGAGAAAATTAAGGGTCATCCAGATTTTTATGTCTTTAAGACATGCTTGTAATCTAAGTAGCTGATTGGATTCATTGGGTTTAATGGACAAATATAATTGTGTGTCATCAGCATAACAATGGAAATGTATCCCATGCTGTTTAATAACTTTACCTAATGGAAGCATATATAAAGTAAAGAGTATTGGCACAAGAACTGAGCCCTGAGGAACTCCATGACTAACTTTGGTGTATGAAGAAGATTTATTATTTACATTTACAAACTGGAATCCATCAGATAAATATGATTTAAACCATTTTAGAGCTGTTCCTGTAATCCCAACATCATATTCAATCCTCTTTAGTAAAATATTGTGATCAACTGTATCAAATGCAGCACTGAGGTCTAACAGGACCAGTATAGACACAAGTCCATTGTCTGAGGCCATGAGAATATCATTAGTGACTTTTACTAGTGCTGTTTCTGTGCTATGATGAGCTCTAAACCCTGACTGAAACTCTTCAAACAGATTATTTCTTTGTAGATGTTCACGCAACTGACCTGCAACTATTTTCTCTAGAATTTTTGAGATGAAAGTTAGATTAGATATAGGTCTATAGTTGGCCAGAATTTCTGAATCAAGATCAGACTTTTTAAGTAAAGGTTTAATTACAACAATTTTAAAGCGCTGTGGTACATAACCATCCATTAAAGACAAATTAAGTAGATCCAAGGGCATTAATTAGGGGAAATACCTCTTTAAACAGTCTGGTTGGGATGGGATCTAGCAGACATGTGGATGGTTTGGATGAGGTTATTATTTTTGACAATTCAGAAACTCAACAGGACAAAAACTGTCCAAACATAAATCAGGCTCTGGTGAAATTTTTAAAGTTGCCTCATTTGACAGGGGACTAGAGATAGTAGAAGGAAGGATGGTTTGAATTTTCTCTCTAATTGAAATAATTTTATTTATAAAGAATCTAATGAAGTCATCACTACTTATAGTTGTAGGGATACATGGTTCAACAGAGATGGGACTTTTAATTAGTCTAGCAATAGTACTAAACATAAACCTAGTGTTATTTTTATTCTCCTCTATTAAAGATGAGTAATATAAAGTTCTAGCTTTACGGAGAGCTTTTTTATATGTTAGCAGACTATCTTTCCAAGTTAAATAAAATTCTTCAACACTAGTAGAGCGCCATTTTCTCTCCTGGTTTCTAGATGCCTGCTTTAAAGTACGTAACTCAGAATTGAACCAAGGAGCCAGTTTCCTCTGATTGATTACT
>NC_056509.1:6363446-6378018 GCF_014905685.2 Nematolebias whitei
AGTCCAGATGACATGATTCAACCTTTTTTGTTGTTATATACCTGGATGACTGAGAAAACAAACTTTGTGTTTTTGAAACCATTAGTGAAAAGGCCAGACTTCAGGGGTATCTGAGGCAGGCTTGGAACACAAGAGTCAGGGTGGCTTCTGGGTAATACCAGATGGCTAGGCCTCAGACCGACGAAGCCTCTTGGATGAGGGGCGAAACGTTTCTTTTTAACAAAAAAACGAAGTCCAGATGACATGATTCAACCTTTTTTGTTGGCAGAGAGTACAGTTCAGTGTTTTTTTGTTTGTTTTTTGTTTGTGTCTGTGTTTGTTTGTGTGTGTGTGTGTGTGTGTGTGTGTGTGTGTGTGTGTGTGTGTATGTGCCAGGGCTTGGAGACTCCGTTCTCCTTTTGTTAGCCTCTGACTATTTTGAGTCAGGCCACTTGCCCTGACAAAGTGGGCTAGAAGGGGTGTATCGGGGCTTTCTGGGCTTTATCGAGTAACTGGTCTCGATGCAGTGTGGGTCTTCATATCACTTGTCCTCAGGAATTATTCTGCCCTGTGGTTGAGAGGGCAGTCGATGGTTCTTCCTCATTTAGTCTGGTGGTGGACCCAAGAACCGTCTGTAGTGGCTGGCATGAATCCAAGTAGTCCTCTTGGTGATCTTTAAATCAGCTGCATGTGTTGTCAACAGGACCTGGAATGGTTTCAGTCAGCATTTCGACTTCCAATTCTTCTGGCAGAGGTCCTTGACAAAAACCCAGTCTCCTACGTGGAGTCAAATTCTTTCAGCCTGCTTGATACACCTGGAAGTCATCCCTGTGGCGTTCACTTGCAGAGCTGGATAGAATCAGAAAATAGTACAAAGAGACAAACAAAAGAATAGGACCCTGCCCACATATGTTAGTTCCCATACCAGTTTAGCAGAGATGAATCACCACAACAATAGAAAACCTTCCCAGAAAACAACATGCCAGACCCAGTCTGGTTTCAGTTCTCCAAGCCAGGTGACAGGGGAGCCCCCAGGGTCCTGAGTCCAACAGGTTCCTCAAGATTCCTGGCACAAACAGTTAGTTAGTATAATTAATTTATTCTTCTTACCTCGTTCAGTCTGTAGAGAAAAATCTTATTAAACGCTTGCGCAGAAAATATATTTTCTTTGGTTACATCATTGTCAAAACAGTGCAATACAACATTAAACATTTAATTCCACTGAATAATGAAAGTAAGTCAAAATCAGTTAATTTTATTCAGGTCGGCCATTGCTTCGCTGCAGATCTGTTTAGGTGAAACAAAAACAAGGACAAAGGTTTACAATACATGACTGCACAACAGTAGTAAATAATGTGGTTAGCATACTCTATACATGAAAACCCTATTTCTTTTCTTTCAGTCCAGTCAAGTCAAGTCAAATCAAATCAAATCAAATGTATTTAAGAACACAGATCCACCTTTGACCAAATCCACTTTGAGGGTCTGTGTTTGGATTCGGCTGGGTCTAGGGGCATCCCCCATAGACCTTGAAGCTTTTGGAAAGATGGCCTCCTTTATCTCTTTGTGAAAAGAAATCGTCCATCGTTAAACAGGGGTGGAGGCCTACGTGTTCAATTGTCCCCCTCTTACAATGTTGTGATTGCTAGTATCACTCAGCCCTTTGTGAATAGTAAACAGCCATCAGTGTACTAATGATCCATTGTTAGGCTGATGGTCCTTCTTGAGCATGTGATCAGTTGGTTTTGGTTGTCAGCAGCAAACTGGTTGATCCACTCTGAGAAGGTGCTATTTAAGAGACTGAGCTGAAAACAACACCTCAGACTGAGGAAGTCTCTCGGATGAGAGACGAAACGTTTCTACATTTTTTGTTGTTTTGCTTTGTTTTGTTTTTTTGAATGTCCAGAGGACCAGATTTAACTTTTTTAGATTTTTCTACCTGGATTATTGAGCATGCATCAGAATAAATGCATATCTTATGAGCTTAACTCATGACTGATAATTTACAATATATATCCAGCCCCATATCCCTCTACACTGTCAATAAGGAAGAGGGCCGTCAATGGAGGAGGGGTGTACCAAAGAGACCATCTTATCACAAGCAGAACTGGTTTGTTCCACTTTGGAGTAAGCTGTTGGGGGAAGAATCAGTTTTGTTGTGTGTTTCCTTGACTGATGAAGCCTTCTGGACCTAAGGCGAAACGTTTCAGCACAAAAAAAGAAACTGTCCAGATGACCTGACTGAAAAATGTTGGATTGTATACCTGAATTATTGAGCATGGACTTTGTTGTTTTCAACCAGTTTGACACGACTGTCAACAAGGAAGAGGGCCGGCAATGGAGGAGGGTGCATACCAAAGAGACCATCTTATCACAAGCAGAACTGGTTTGTTCCACTTTGGAGTAAGCAGTTGGGGGAAGAATCAGTTTTGTTGTGTGTTTCCTTGACTGATGAAGCCTTCTGGACCAAAGGCGATATGTTTCAGCACAAAAAAAGAAACTGTCCAGATGACCTGACTGAAAAATGTTGATCATTTTCTCCAAGATCTTCGACACAAAGGGCAGTTTAGAAATAGGCCTAAAATTGGACATGTCTGTAGAGTCAAGACCGGGTTTTTTAATCAGTGGTGTCACAATTGCATGTTTAAAACTTGCAGGTACCTGCCCACTTGCCAAGATGCCATTTATGATTTGGGACACAAAAGGAGCCACCGTGTGAAAAACCTCTTTAAAAAGACGAGGTGGGGTGGGATCGTTTGGAGATCCAGCAGATTTCATACGACCAGTGATGTCTTTTAAAAAAGGCAGGGTGACGAGCTCAAACTGACTGAAAACAGCAGAGCGTGTGACATAGATGGAGGGGTCAAAAGAAGAATGGCTTATGAGAGCTCTAATGTTTGCAACCTTGTTGGTAAAAAAGCTTAGGAAGTTCTCACACACTCCAGTGGAGTTCTCCGGGCAGGCTGATTGTGGGGCATTAAGAACAGAGCTGATGGTTTTAAAAAGTACATGTGGATTGTTAGAGTTAGTGAAAATTATGTCAACAAAATATTTGTTTTTTGCAGCTCTAACAGTGGACCGATAAAGGTGAAAGCTGTCCCTCAGTGCTTGGAAAGACAGCTATAACTTGTCCTTCTTCCATTTTCGCTTTGCTCTCCTGCACTGGCGTCTGGCAGCACGTGTAACATCATCAGTCCAGGGGTCAGGCTTCAGTCTGGAAGTTCTTATCTTTAATCTTTAAGAGCCACAGCATCTAAAACAGTCTGACAAGCTGAGTTAAAATGAGATGAGAGAGCTTCAACATCTGAACAAGGACCCACAGGATCCCTGGAGCTGATGGCAGAACTAGAAGCTGCAGAGAACTGAGCAGCAGTGGAGGAGTTAATGACCCAATAGGGCTGTGCAGGGGTACAAGGTTTGACAGAGTGACAGACAAGTGGCATGTCAAACACAACAGGCATGTGGTCTGAGAAAGTAGCATCACACACTTCCAGATTAGAAACATTAAAACCATGAGCTAAAACAAGATCTAATGTGTGGCCGCATTCTTGTGTTGGACCTGACACAAACTGAAAAAAATTAAAAGAATCGATCAACTGTAAAAAATCTTTGACCAACGGTTTGTCAGCACAACACACGTGGATATTAAAATCTCCAATTATTAATATCCTGTCATATTTAGCCAGGACTCCTGCCAACAAATCTGCAAAGTCAGTCAAAAATTCCTTGTTGTATTTTGGAGGTCTGTATAAAACAGCACCCAGTGTGAAGATCCAAGCTCAAATAAGTTGAACACAAAGCTGGAATAAAATGTTAAAGGTGTGAGTTGTTTACAGAGATAGCTCTTCCTGTATCAGTTGATATTCCTCCTCCACGACCTGTCCTCCTGGGAGAGCTGAAGAAAATACAGTTCAGTGGCAAGAGTTCACAAAAAGCACTGGACTCACCGGGAGTTACCCGTTTCAGTTAAGAATAAAAAATCTAGACCGCATGAAGAAATCCTTCAGAATAAAGGTCTTGTTAGTTAGCGATCTAGCATTAACCAGGGCCATGTGAACATGAGATGGAGCGGGGGTGACGTAATCCATCCGAGGAGCTCTGTCCAGCAGCCGCAGGTTGCGATGATTCACCCCGCGTGCACGTAGGTGGGGGAGGGGGAGGCAGCACACCGGCTGCCCCCCTCCCAGGCCAACAACAGGTACCAGAGCCGGGGTGTAATCCGTCTGAGGAGCTCTGTCCAGCAGCCGCAGGTTGTGATGATTCACCCCGCATGCACGTAGGTGGGGGAGGGTGAGGTAGCGCACTGGCTGCTCCCCTCTCAGGTCGACAACAGGTACCAGAGCCAGGGTGTAATCCATCCGAGAAGCTTGGTTCAGCAGGTTGTGATGATTCACTCCGCGCGAGCGGAGGTGGGGGAGGGAGAGGTAGTGTGCAGATTGTCCCTCATCCAGGTCGACAGCAGGAACCTGAGAGGAGCTGATAGGAGCCGAGAAGCGCCACAGGATGACACTATTAGATGCAGCTCCAAACCCATGAGAGAGAGCGGCCAATGCCAAACAGGTTTTCAGTCTGACCAGCCAGCCGCTGCATTTCCCACGGCGTTTGCGCCCTCTCCGTGCCGGTGGAATGGGGGTGTGGCACAGGTAGGACGGCACGTCCGACGGAAATGGAGGGAAAAAAGTTTTCTGGCCCTCTTGCACAGATGAAGCCAAGTTATTAAAACAGGGTTGAAGATTTAAAAGCCTTTGGTGATTATACACCAGCAGAGGGTTGGCACCCTGAATTATAAAAGCAAAAAACAACACAAAAACAATCAAGGTTTGCAGAGAGAGGCAAGCTGAACACACTGGCGCCGCCATCTTGAACCAGAAAAATGTATAAGGTCAGACAATGGCACAGACTTTACAGGGAAAGAGTACCAGGCATTATTGAGCAGAAATGTTATCAGACACGAGACCTCAGCACTATATTCTCCACATCAAAATGGTACAGCAGAATGAAACTGGAAAACCTTATTTGACATGGCTAGATGTATGTTACTGGATGGCGGGTTACCAAAAATGTTATGGCCATGTGCAGTTCAGACAGCTGCTATAGTGCGAAACAGATGTTTTAATAACCGCACAAAGGAAACACCCTACTTCATGTTGACAGGCAGACAGCCTAACATTTCTAGGATGCAAAAGTTTGGATGTGTTTGTTACACTTACAAACAAGAGAAAGGAAAGCTGGATTCAAAGTGTGAAAAAAGGCCTTTTCATAGGGTATGACATGAATAGTCCAGCCTATATGGTCTATTATCCAAACAGCAGGAAAATACAGATGCACAGGCGTTGTGGAATTTGTATCCAAAGGGAAAAGTGAGACAGATGTAACTTTGGATTATGATAATGATCTTATTAGAGTTACTCCCAGAGCAACCAAAATTCCAGATGTTAAACCAGAAAATGTTCCTGATCATGAACCAGGCACAGGTGACCCAGTGGTGAGTACCGGTCACACAATAAAACATGAGGAACCTGAGAGACGATACACTGTCAGATAGAAAAAGAAACCAGTTTACTTAAATGACTATGTTTGATGATATATTGATGATGATGAGGATATAGCCAGCATTGATTATTGTTACAGGCTGATTACTGATGTGCCCCAAACCTACAAAGAAGCTGTAACATCAGTGAATGCAAAAGAGTGGGTTACAGCAATGATGAGGAAATGCAATCATTAAAAGAGAATGTTACTTTCACCCTGACCAACTTACTTAAGGGCAAAGCTGTAGTGGTGGTGGTGGTGGTGGTGGTGTGTGTGTGTGTGTGTGTGTGTGGGGGGGGGGGGGGGTTAAATGGGTGTATGCAATCAAAAAGAACAGTGATGGATCAGACAAATTTAAGGCTTTCATTCATTCAACCTTTATTTATACAGGTAAATCCCATTGAGCCTCGAGGACTCATTTACAAGAGAGATCTGATTTCAACAAAGAATGATGACAACAATGCACAACAGCGACAACAATAGACAGTTATAAAAAAGTCATACAGATTTTTTCTTAACAAATAGAATGGCTAAAAAATGAAAAGTAACAAGAAAACAGATAGATTCTAAGGCGAGTGTAGAAAAAAAAAACAGGAACATCTGCATTGGTCCCTGCCAGGAGTCCAACAGATTCTTAAAGCCACTTAGAGAGGTCAAGGTCGAGAGCTTCAGATCTTTTTGTAAGATATTCCAGGAAACAGGAGCGGAGTAAGAGAAGGCCCTTTTGCCTTGTTCAGTCCTCATTGAGGGAACACTGCAGGTAATAATGTCCTGAGAGCACACGCTGTAGCTGCACTCGTGCTGAGACATGTAGGGGGAGATGTATGAAGGCAGCAGACCAAGAAGTGATTTAAAAATGAAAATGTACCAGTGAGAGAGTCTGCGTGAAGTTAATGATGTCCACTTAACCAGTGAATACTGGGTGCAATGATGGGTATGATAATCACAGCCAGTTATGAATCTTAGTGCACCATGATAGACAGCATCCAACATCTGCAGGGTTCTTATAGGAGCGTTCATGTAAATAATGTCACCGTAATCAATGGAAGGAAGGAAGTTCACAGATACAAGACGTTTCCTAGCATTCAGAGTTAGACAGGATCTGTTTCTGAAAAAGAAACCCAGTTTAACTTTCAGTTTCTTTACCAAGTTTTCCACATGAAGCTTAAAAGAGAGATGCGAGTCGACCAAGATACCGAAATATTTATAGGAATCGACAAACTCAATCGGGACATCATTTAAGGATAAAATCTGAGGAAGAACTGCTGGGACCAACTTCCTATTTGAAAAAAGCATCCCTTTGGTTTTGTCGGCATTTAGGACAAGTTTGAGGTGGAACAAATCTGTCTGGATGATGTTGAATGCAGATTTCAAAAGCTGGAAAGCCTTATCAACTGTTTTAGCTCGACAATAAACAACTGTGTCGTCAGCATAGAAATGTCTGGATGCATCAGGGATGTTTTTACCTACATTATGTATGTAGATTGTAAAGAGGGTGGGTCCTATGACTGAGCCTTGTGGTACACCATTGTTGACTGTTAAATAACTGGAGGAAGTACCATTATGTTGAACACATTGCCTCCGGTCTGAGAGATAGTTAGAGAACCAATCAATGGTGTGTTCTGAGAAATCGATTTCTGAGAGCTTATGACACAAGATGTTATGATCCACAGTGTCAAAAGCTTTAGACAGGTCTAAGAAAAGTGCAGCACAATAATCCTTAGCATCCAGTGCTTCAACAACATCATTAAGAACCTTCAGTGAAGCAGTGGTTGTGCTGTGTTGTTTCCTGAAACCAGATTGAAGGCAAGGTAAGATGTTAAATGAGTCTAGGTAACTTTTGATTTGAGAGTAGAACCTTGGCTAAAATGCAAAGTTTAGAGATTGGCTGATAGTTGTTCAGTGAGGTGGGGTCAACCACAAGAACAAAGGCTGTTTTCCAAGCATCTGGAATGGAGTTTTGGCTTATGGAGAGATTGAAGTTGTGGGTCACAGGGACTGTGATGATATGAGCGGCCAGCCTTAAGAAATAAGGTGGAAGTTCATCTGGACCTGCAGATTTTTTAGGATCAAGATCTTTTAACAGTTTATTTACCTCACTGACTGAGAATGGAGAAAAAGAGGTGTAACTGAGGATTGAATTGTAGGAGGGATTTGATTTGAACAAGTTTGGTTATTGTGAAGTGGCTGATTTTCCATTAGTAAATCAAATAGAGAAGTAGAAGCAACAAAATGTTTGGTGAAACGGTTCAGGATCTCGTGCTTATTTAATACAGGAACAGAGTTAACGAGAAGTTGTGATGGGAGGTCAGATGATTGGAGGCTGCCTGAGAGAGATTTGATGGTTTTCCAGAATCTGTTAGGGTCATTTAGATTTTTGGAGGAAAAAAAAATAGTTATGTTTTGTAGCTTTGACAGCAGTTGTACATTTATTCCTCATCTGCCGAAAACTCAACCAATCAGTGTCTGAGTCAGATTTTATCGCTACAGCCCAAAGATGATCTCTCCTGTATAGGAGGTCAGCTAGCTCTGGAGTAAACCAGGGGCTGTCTCGTCCCTTTATTCTGAACTGACGAATAGGTGCATGTTTGTTCACAAAATAAATGAAACTATTATGAAAATAGTTCCAAGTGGAGTTCACGTCATCAATTAATGAAATACAATGCCAGTCAAATCGAGACAGATCCCAGAGGAATGACTGTTCACAAAAACATTTCAGATCCCTTTTTTGAATTAATCTGGGCTTAGAAGGTGGACGTTTAATATCTCTGAGAGTCACACAGTGATCACTCAAAATGTTATGGAATACACCTGTACCAGGGAATTTGTGAGGCATATTAGTTATTAGACATTTTCTTGAGTTCTTCGTGACTGATGTGTAATTACAGGAGTTAACAGTGTGACAATTAGCCCCCATAATCGAACCATGAGAAACATTAATGAAGACGCGATCATTCAGAACCCAAAAACAGTGAAAGTTGCAATGATGGGCAGATCCAGGTGTATTAACAAGATTCAGTGACTCCAGATAGTCTGAGATCTGAAAATAATGACAATAATATGAATGGTGCAGAAAAGTCTCAGACCATAAAGTGTCACAAATCAAATGGGCAAACAAATCTGACGAGATGGCCCAACTGCAGTTTGAGTTGGGCTGAGGGGGGCTCCAGCCCTCCTGCAAAGATGGATGGATGCTCCCATGGGAAACAGAGGCTGGGTCCAGAACCAACAGGCAGAAACAGATAATTCACAGCAAATAACAGAGCGAGCTGCCAGAAAATCCTCCTGAAATGAAAGGCATGGTCATAGCTCATTTCAGGTCAACAGGGGCCAACAACGTGATCTGGAATAAAAATAATAATTATTATCCAGGTGAGTTTGGATGGAGGCCTGCAGCAACTCTGATGCAAACTCCGAACTTCTCTCGAGCGCCACGCAGCGCTGCTCCTCCACTCCTCTGCACGTCACCTTCGCACCTGACAGCACAAGAGGCACCCCCGGTGAAAACTATGAGACTGACCGGAGAGGCTGAGGCTGAAGTTGTCACTGGTCCGGTCCGGTTCTGCTCCAGTCTGGCTCTGGCACTCCACAGCACGAGATGCGAAGAGGCTGAAGTTGTCCCTGGCCCGGTTCTGCTTCTGTCCGATTCCAGTGGCGCTTCAAAGCATCAGAGCATCTCCTCCAGACGAACATAGCGATTCCATGGAGTTGGACAGTCCTTCGTTTAAATGTAACGGGCTGCTCACTGAAGCTGAGACCGGCTCTGTTAAAGACGAAGTCCCCCACAGCCAACTCGGTTTGGTTCTGGACCAGTTCGGGGGACACAGGTACACTTCCCCCACATCAATGAAGACACCACGAGGGCCAGTCCAGCAGAAAACCAGCGAAATACCACCCGACAATTCTTGTCAGAACCAGGTAGAACCACAAAGATCCAGATGAGAAGTACATGGGGACCAGAGAGAGAGAGGAAAAAACACCGGACCTTCGTGCGATGACTCCCCAGCTCGAGGGGTCACCTGGCCGGCAGGGTGCGCTCAGAGTGACCGGTGGAGTGGGAGCGGCCAGTCCTGGACCCAAATATATTTTTGGATGGTCCTGTCCGGCTCTCTGAGTCATTGAACATCGAATTCGGTTGGAAGGAGAACCAACTTTAGTCCAGTTCAAAAAACGGGTCAATTTGATGATAAAAGACTACAAAGAAGCCGGAGGGAGCTGCCGTCCATCAGCTTACCGGAAGTGGAAAATGAAAAAAAAAAAGGCTAGATATGTTGCCAAAGGGTACAGTCAAAAGAAAGGTGTGAACTATGATGACTTGGATTATTGAGCATGCATCGGGATATGAGACCTTTTCACCAACTACTAGCATGACATGCATCAGAGTATTAATGCAAAAGGTGGTACAAGAGAACATGGTTGTTCACCAGATGGATGTGAAGACAGCATATTTACATGCCCCAACTGAGTGTGAACTCTATATTGACCAACCAGAGGGTTATGAGGAAGTATTTCAGAAAAATGTAAGACTTGTGTATAAACTGCAAAAAGCCCTCTATGGACTTAAACAGTCCTGCAGAAACTGGAACAAAATGTTGCATGACTTCAAGACTTCAATCAAGTTTGTTCAAAACCCTGCTGATTATTGTGTTTACACAAAGATTACTGATACTGGGAAGGTGTTTGTTATCATATGGATAGACGATTTGATTATTGCTGCCAGTGATATGAATACCCTTTGAGATGTGAAAGAGAAGCTTGCATCCAAATTTAGGATGATGGATTTAGGAAAGTTGACACATTTTCGTGGTACTGACTTTGAGCAAGATGCTGACAGTATTAAAATGTCACAGTCAAAGTACATGGGAAAAATACAAGAAAAGTTTGACATGCAAAACTGTAAACCGAGAACTACACCCTGTGAGCAGAAACTTAACTATCCTGATGATGCTGAAATAATAAATTATGTCAGAAAATACAGGGAGGCAGTAGGAAGCTTAATCTATTTGTCAATGTGTACAAGGCCAGATTTAAGCTGTGTAGTAAGTAAACTGACACAGTACTTTGGAAACCCTACCATAGAAAAGTGGAGTATTGTAAAGCATATTTTCAGGTATCTAAAATGCATACAAGATAAGGAACTGTGTTTTACAAGGGGTGCCAGTGCAAACCTAATTTATGCATATAGTGATGCCGATTGGGCAGCTGATGTATCAGATCGACGAAGTACTACAGGTTACTCCATGAGTCTAAATAAGGAGGGTCCATTATTCTCATGGAAAACCAAAAGACAGTCTATTGTAGCACTATCTACATGTGAGGCGGAGTACATGGCACTAGCTGCTACTGTACAGGAATGTTTATACTTAAGACAACTGTTATTTAACATGGATGGTCGGGATTATTTAGCTAAGATCTATGAGGACAATCAGGGTACCATATCCTTAGCCAAAAATCCTGTACACAGGCAAAGGTGTAAGCATGTTGATATTAAATATCATTTTGTCAGATCAGTTGGAAATGAAGGAAAGGTTTTTTTCTGGAGTACTGTCCAACTAATGATTTGGTTGCAGATGTACTAACCAAACCAGCAACAAAGATGAAGTTGAAGAAGTATGAAACGTTTATGTTTGGTATATGAAGAATGTATTTTGGTTGAAACATTAACAGAGTCTGAGGGAGTTACCCAAATGTGAGCAAGTGGGGGTGTTGACATTATGAATGTTTTTGTCTTGTGATGCTCTCATTTGTTTAGTTTTGTTTTTCTTATTGGTTTATTGTGCATCACATGACTTCTCTAATTTATTACACCTGTACACCTTTGTTAAATAAAAGGTGTGTGCTTCTTCAAACAAAAGAGAGTCAGGAGGAACAACACAAAGCCAAACCATGTTTCATGCGTCACGTTTAACACTGAGCCAAAAAGTGAACTCTGCTAACATGGCCCAACTGCAGTTTGAGTTTGGCTTAGGGGTGCTCCAGCTCCCCTGTGAAGATGGATGGCTGCTCCCATGAAAAAACAGAAGCTGGGTCCAGAACCAACAGACAGAAACAGATAATTTGCAGCAAATAGCAGAACAAGCTGCCAGAAAGCGAGCTGTCAGAAAATCCTCCTGAAATGAAAGGCATGGACCTAGCTCAGTTCAGGTCAACAAAGAACGACAGCGTGATCCAGAATAAAAACCTTCAGCTGACCGGCTTTGAACAGGTGGACCCGCACGGATCCAATTTATCCAGGTGAGTAAGACCAGCAGAACTCCAATGCAGAACTCTGGGCTTCCCTCGAGAAGCTGCTCCTTGGCGCTTCACAGCATGAGAGGCTTCCTCCAGTCAAACAAAGATGAGAACTGACCAGAGAAGCTGGAGCCATCCATGGCTCAGTTCTGATTCTGGTCCGGTTCCATCAGGCTCCTCCGGGCCAACAGCAAATCCCACGAGGTTGGACGATCCTTCAATGAAAGGTAAAGGGCTGTCCGCTGAGACTGAGACCGGCTCTGTTTGGGTCGAATTCCCCTACAGCTTTACTTGGATTGATTCTGGTCCTGTTCGGGAACACGGGGACACTTCACCCATTACCAACTGCCAACACCCAACAAGGAGCCAGTCCAACAGAATGTCGACAAAGTACCATACAGCAATCCTGCTCAGAACAAAGCAGAACCACAAAGGTCCCGATGAAAAGTACGGCTGGGATCCGGAGAGGAGAAAACAAAACATCGGACCTTCGTACAATGACTCCCCGCTCAAGGGGCCACATGGCCGGCAGGCTGCGCTCCGAGTGACTGGTCAGGTGGGAGTGGCCAATCCTGGACCAAAATAATTTTTTGGACCGTCCCATCTGGCTCTCTGAGTCACTGAACACCGAGTTCAGTGGGAGGAAGGACCAACTTTAGTCTGACTCAAAAAACAAGTCAGTTTGATCTTAAGACTGCAGAGAATTCAAATTCAATTCAATTTAAAAATACTTTATTAATTCCAAAGGGAAAATAAGTGTTGTCGTAGATCATCATCATGGTTTCGTTCAAGAGTTGTTATAGATGCTGATAGCTGTGGGCAGGAAGGATCTCCTGCAGCGAATCCAAAGAATCTGGCCCCAGATACCTATCCATCCACCTGGATGAAGCTTGCTGTCAGATCTGGTGGGCCTCTCAGTCCTCCTGGGCAGCAGGACTGCCTGAATGCCGGGCAGAATTTCTCCCTGAGCGATGGTCACCCCTCCCAGCAGTCTGCCGAACTCCTCATTGCCACAGACAGCTGAAGGTGCCAGGTGATGATCCCGGTCCTCCCATTGTCATGAGCTGAGTTTCCCCACCATCTCCATGATCTCGGCGGTCAGGTACACACACGCGCACCACTGCCAGGTTGATGGGAATGTGTCCATGGTACCTCCTTTTCAACTCATTTGGGACATGAGGCTGTAGATGAGGTATTTGAGCTTTTGCAATGTTATCAGCTGCTTCTGGTTGTAAAAAAAAAACACCTTGTTGCCATAGTTACGCATCATAGCAAATGCCCAAAAGTAAAAAGCTTTCAGTAAAAACCCTTACAGCTGCACAGCATCCGATACCAGAGTAAATAATCATCTGAAAAAAAGCGATTTACAGCCAGAAAAAAATAGTAATTAAAGTTTTAAAAAGCAATATCTCAGAATGAGAGTAACAGAGCTACTCCAACATGCAGCCACCCCAAGTGGTGCAATTCTAGAATACAAAGACTCTAGAAGCCGGGGGAGCTGCCGTCCATCAGCTTACCGGATGTGACATATGGGCCCGGACCACTGCTGGTGGCTGACGGATTTAGCAACAAAGGCTAAATTGTTAATAGTTTCAAACAATCCCCTGCATTTTGTAGAAATTGTTGGTGCTGAATGTCTTGTCTCAGATCCAACAAAGTTCAGTCAGGTCATAAGAACATTTTCTTTTTTTGTTGAGATATTTCATCCTTTATCCAAAGGAATTCATCAATCTGAGGAGCCACAAACAAACCGAGTCCCACAAACAGCACACCCCAGGTGCGTCGTTAGACCAGGGCTTCCAGGGCTAAGGCCCCAGATGTTTTGTCAATAGCCCCGGATCAAAACAAGTTTCAGTTTTCCACTGCTCGCCTCCCAGGGGCGGACTGGCCGTCGGGAGAACCGGGACATTTCCCCGTGGCCTGGCTCTGCTCAGTGCCCACTGAGGGACTGGACTTAAGGCTCAGTATACTCCTGCATCCTGTCAGCTGCTTGGAAACTGTGCGCACCGTCCACAGAGGGTTGAGACTTCATGCTTGAGCATCCACTCTGAGCAGCTGAAGAGCAGCTCTGCAGAAAAGAGGTGTTTACCTTCGGGACAAATTGAGGTTGCCGATTGGTCATTAGCTGACATGCCTACTGGACTGATTGACATGTCAGAGAAAAAAAAAAAACAAGAGATGGGTTGAGACTTCATGCTCGAGTGTCCACCCTGAGCGGCTGAAGAGCAACTCTGCAGACAAAGGACATTTACCTTTGGGACAAATTGAGATCGCCGATTGGTCATTGGCTGGCACGCCTACTGGATTGACAGGTCGGAGAAAGAAAACAAGAGCTGGCAGCTCCAGCCGCAGCAGTGTTCTGTGTTTATAATGTATGTTGTTAATAAAAATTCTAAAAAAAAAAAAAAAAACATGGAGCGCTGGCCCTGCAGCCCACACATTAGAGCGGCCCACCAGGAAATCTCCAGACCCTCTTGCAGCCACGCTGGACCTGATTTTAATTCACTCGTGGCAAATTCCTTTATTTCTCAACATTTCAGCCATGGCATCAAGGGAAGAGGAAGAGATTGCTTGCCTTTTGGCAAAAAAACAAAAGAAAAGGCCAGATCAGGGATGAAGAAGGGGAATTTAATACATTGGTGTCACATTCAAAACAGTCCATCACCAAGCAGTTTATTGTGTAACACCGAGTATGCGGTCGTAAAATTTTAGCTTTGTGCGGCCCTGCGGGCATCCGCTTTGACTCTAATCCAGTACGCGCGGACCTCCGCGAACTGACGTATGTGTTGCACCCTTAAAAAGAACTTAAAAACTCATATTTGAGCTTTTG
>NC_056509.1:6378118-6381368 GCF_014905685.2 Nematolebias whitei
TGCGCTACATGCGCTACATGCGCTACGTGCGCTACGTGCGCTACGTGCGCTACGTGCGCTACATGCGCTACGTGCGCTACATGCGCTACATGCGCTTTGTGGACTTGGAGAAGGCGTTCGACCGTGTCCCTCAGGGTACCCTGTGGGAGGTACTCTGGGAGTATGAGGTACCAGGCTCTTTGATACGGGCTGTTAGGTCCCTGTACAACCGGTGTCAGAGCAGAATTTCTAGGCCCAGCCAAGGTGTTGAGGGGATCCGTTTTGGTGACCTTAGGATCATGTCATTGCTTTTTGAAGATAACGTGGTCCTATTGGCTTCATCAGGTCGTGATCTACAACTTTCACTGAAGCGGTTCACAGCAGAGTGTGACGCAGCTAGGATGAGGATCAGTTCCTCTAAATCAGAGGCCATGGTCTTTAGCCGGAAAAGGGTATATTGCCCTCTCCAGGTCGGGGAGTAAGTCCTGCCCCAAGTGGAGGAGTTTAAGTATCTTGGGGTCTTGTTCATGAATGAGGGAAAAATGGAGTGCGAGATCAATAGGCGGATAGGTGCAGCGTCAGCAGTGAAGCAGGCACTGTACCGTTCTGTCGTGGTGAAGAGAGAGCTGAGTCAAAAGGCAAAGCTCTCAATTTACTGGTCGATTTACGTTCCTACCCTCATCTATGGTCATGAGCTTTGGGTTGTGATTGAAAGAATGAGATCACAGATACAAGTGTCCAAAATAATTTTTCTTTTCAGGGTGTTTGGGCTCTCCCTTAGAAATAGGGTGAGAAGCCTGGTCATCCAGGAGGGACTCAGAGTAGAGCTGCTGCTTCTCCACGTTGAGAGGAGCCAGTTGAGATGGCTTGGGCATCTGGATAGGATGCCTCCTGTATGCCACCCTGGTGAGGTGTTCCAGACGTTTTCCACTGGAAGGAGACCCAGAGAAAGACCCATGACATGCTGGAGGGACTATATTTCTCAGATGACTTGGGAACGCCTTGGGATTCTACCAGAGGAGCTGGCCCAAGTGGCTGGGGAGAGGGAAGTCTGGGCCTCCCTACTTAAGCTGCTACCCCTGCAACCCGACCCCGTATAAGCGGAAGAAAATGGATGGATGGATGGATGGATGGCTAAGATGCTTGAGAAAGTGAAGTGCTACATCTGTAACATCTTAGCTTAGCGCTAAGCTAAGTGTGTCACACTGTAAAATGCTACAAGTGTAAGACACTGTGTGTTAAAGTGCATTAAAGTAGAAATTTCGTTAAAACCCCCACACCTTATTTTCCTCAAGCTTCATGAGAAACATCCTTTAGATGAGTAGTGTTGAACACAAGTACAAAACAAGTCTAGTTTCTGACAAATTTTGTTTTTTTTATTTACAGTGCCTTGCGAAAGTATTCAGCCCCCTTGAACTTTTCAACCTTTTGCCATATTTCAGGCTTCAAACATAAATATATAAAATTTTAATTTTTTTGTGAAGAATCAACAACAAGTGGGACACAATCGTGAAGCGGAATTAAATTTATTGGATGAGTCAAACTTTTTTAACAAATAAAAAACTGAAAAGTGGGGCGTGTAATATTATTCGGCCCCCTTGCATTATTACATTGTAGCGCCGCCTTTTGCTGCAATTACAGCTGCAAGTCGCTTGGGGTATGTCTCTATCCGTTTTGCCTATAGAGAGACTGAAATTCTGCCCATTCTTCCTGCAAAACAGCTCAAGCTCAGTGAGGTTGGATGGAAAGCTTTAGTGAACAGCAGTCTTCAGCTCTTTCCACAGATTCTCCATTGGATTCAGGTCTGGACTTTGACTTGGCCATTCCAACACCTGGATATGTTTATTTGTGAACCATTCCATTGTAGATTTGGCTTTATATTTTGGATCATTGTCTTGTTGGAAGATAAATCTCCGTCCCAGTCTCAGGTCTCTTGCAGACTCAAACAGATTTTCTTCCAGAATGGTTCTGTATTTGGCCCCATCCATCTTCCCATCAATTCTGACCATCTTCCCTGTCCCTGCTGATGAAAAGCAGGCCCAAACCATGATGCTGCCACCACCATGTTTGACAGTGGGGATGATGTGTTCAGGGTGATGAGCTGTGTTGTTTTTACGCCAAACATATCATTTTGCATTGTGACCAAACAGTTTGATTTTTGTTTCATCTGACCAGAACACCTTCTTCCACATGTTTGGTGTCTCCCAGGTGCTTGTGACAAACTTTAAACAACACTTTTTATGGATATCTTTGAGAAATGTCTTTCTTCTTGCCACTCTTCCATAAAGGCCAGATTTGTGCAGTGTAAGACTGATTGTTGTCCTATGAACAGACTCTCCCACCTCAGCTGTAGATCTCTGCAGTTCATCCAGAGTGATCATGGGCCTCTTGGCTGCATCTCTGATCAGTCTTCTCCTTGTTCGAGATGAAAGTTTAGAGGGACGGCCGGGTCTTGGTAGATTTGCAGTGGTCTGATACTCCTTCCATTGCAATATGATTGCTTGCACAGTGCTCCTTGGAATGTTTAAAGCTTGGGAAATCTTTTCGTATCCAAATCCGGCTTTAAACTTCTCCACAACAGTATCTCGGACCTGCCTGGTGTGTTCCTTGGTCTTCATGATGCTCTCTGCACTTTGAACAGAACCCTGAGACTATCACAGAGCAGGTGCATTTATACGGAGACTTGATTACACATAGGTGGATTCTATTGATCATCATCAGTCATTTGGGACAACTTTGGATCATTCATCACTGAACTTCTGGACTGAGTTTTCTGCACTGAAAGTAAAGGGGCCGATGTAACGAACCACCTAACGGTTGGACCAAAATCACCACACAAAAAGTCAAAATTAAATTATATTTATTTTCAAGGTGAAATATAGCAGATTGCACCGGTTCTGGCGTAGATATCATATATGACTAGATACAGCATTGACCGCTATCGTCTATTGGCATTGACGAGATTTAGGGCCGCCATCTTGAAACGGTCGATTGATCCACTCAGTGTAACCTGTTTGACAGGAGCAATGAAGTATCTGCACGTTTAATCAGTCAGAGCTAAATACTAAACTCATTCTCACGATTTTTTCCTCTGTAAATCTCAGGATTACAGCCATTAAAGCTGAACACATGGTTCAGTGTATTTAAATATTGTTGGTGGGGTTAACATTAACACTAATAAAATATTATTATGACACGTTTGCAAAACTCACAGTCACTGATACATTTTTATTAAGATCTATATATATATATATATATATATATATATATA
>NC_056509.1:6381468-6431849 GCF_014905685.2 Nematolebias whitei
AACATTGATGGAAGAGATTGTTTAAATTTGGTTACAGCATTTTCTGACAAGCACCTGCTGAGATGAAATTTACTCTCAGTGACTGTGTAGTCATTTAATGTAAACTCAAAGGTTATTAAAAAATGGTCGGACAGAATAGGATTTTGAGGAACTATTACCAAGTCCTTAATCTCTATACCATAGGTCAGAACTAAATCAAGAGTGTGATGATAAGAATGAGTAGATGTGCGGACGTTTTGGGTAAAACCAAATGATTCTATTAAATTATTAAAGGCTATGCTTAAGCTATCACTTTCAACATCCACATGATTATTGAAATCACCCATTATGATGATTTTATCAGTATTTAATAATAAGTCAGTTAATAATTCTGAGAATTTTTATTTATTTATTTTTTATTTATTCATTTTATAAATACATAACAATCAACATAATCAACATATATGTAACAACAACAAAATATTAAATATAAAATGAAAGGTAGCAGATGAAGAAAAAAATCTTATTAAATCTGCTCCTTATTTATCTAATAAGCAATTCAAACAAACGTTTAAGAATTCACAAAAAACTGAGAGTAAGCGCCTGGTGGACGATATATAACAACTAGTAAAAGTGGCTTTTCTGATTTCCGTTTTGGATGAGAAAGACTGAGGGACAGCGATTCAAAAGAATCATAACTAATAACTGGTTTGGCTTTAATCAATAATCCTGACTGAAAAAAAGAAGCTACTCCTCCACCTCGGCCAGTTGTTCTAGGAACATGAAAATTTAAATAATTAACAGGAGTGGATTCATTTATACTAACAAAATCCTCCTGTTGTAGCCAAGTTTCTGTCAGACAGAATAAATCAATATGATGATCAGTTATCAGTTCATTAACTAACAGGGATTTAGAGGAAAGAGATCTGATGTTCAATAATCCACATTTAATGAATTTATGATTTTGCTCTGGTAAAGTAACTGTGTTAATTTTAATCAGATTTTTATGGTTTATATTTTTAGAGCTGATTTTTGGTTTATTTAATTTGAGCCGTGGGCGAGTTGACACTGTTTCAATGGGGGTGTGGGTGGGTAACAGAGGAGAAGCAGCAGAGAGGTGTGGAGGACTACAACTCTGCTTCCTGGACTGGACCCTGGGTTGTCAATAATTTGGGGGATAAACAAAATCAGCCGTATTTCTAGAAAGAAGAGCGGCTCCGTCCAAAGTGGGATGGATGCCATCTCTCCACATCAGACCAGGTTTTCCCCAGAAAGAACTCCAGTTATCTATGTAGCCCACGTTGTTGTCAGAACACCACCTGGACACCCAGCGGTTAAACGACGACATACGGCTAAACATGTCATCGCTGGTCAGGTTGGGGAGGGGGCCGGAGAAAACTACAGAGTCCGACATGGTTTTAGCAAAGTCACACACCGAAGTAACATTAATTTTAGTGACCTCCAATTGGCATAATCGGGTGTCATTACCGCCGACATGAATAACAATCTTACTGTATTTAGCCTTAGCCTTAGTCAACAGTTTCAGATAAGATTTTATGTCGCCCTCTCTGGCCCCCGGAATGCATTTGACTATGGCCGCTGGAGTCCCTAAAGCCACGTTTTGGACTATGGAGCTGCCAATAACCAGGGTCTGCTTCTCAGCGGGTGTGTCACTGAGTGAGGAAAATCTATTAGAAACATGAATGGGTCGGTGGTGAACTGGGGGCTTAGCCTTAGCACTACGCTTGCTCCGGACCGTCACCTAGCCGGCCTGGGGTCTGGGCTGCTCGGGGTCTGCTGAAGGACCGCTAACGGGAGCTAGCCTCTGTGGTTCCGCGCTGTCTAAGGAGTCCTGGCTAGCTACTGGTTTTTCTACAGCACGGAGCCGAGCTTCCAGTTCATACAGCCTCTCCTCCAAAGCTACCATAAGACTACATTTGTTACATGTATCATTATCACTAAAGGAGGCAGAGGAGTAACTAAACATCTGACACACGGAGCAAGAGAAAACAGAGGAAGCAGGGAGAGAAGCAGCAGCCATGCTAAGCTAACGCTAGCAAGAGCTAGCAGAGCCAAATACATCAATAAAAACCGAGAAGTGTTGAAAGATAAGGTGTTTTAAGCACTATCCAACAGTAGAGAAACAACTGTACTAAGTGTGTTTGTGAACTAGAATGAAAAACTGTGCAAAAGACAGATAAATCCAGAAAACAGAGACGACTCGAGCAAACAATTCACTCGAGCTACCAACAGACAAACAGGAAATGACAAAATACGTCTCACCACGAACGTGCAACGTCACACCACAAGGAGTGATGTGTTTCAGTGCTGTGGAGTTGCTTAAAACCAGACTGAAAAATCTTGAAAATTCTGTTCTCATTCAAAAACGTATTTACTTGAATTAAAACTATTTTCTCCAAGATTTTGGACAGGAAGGGAAGTTTCGAGATTGGTCTGAAATTTGAGAAAGTCGAATTGTCAAGTCCAGGTTTCTTAATTAACGGATGAACATATGTTTGAAAACATCGGGGACCACACTTGTCACAGTACTACTATTTATAATAGTAAGAAAAGAGTGTCTAATCGTAGGTAGAACTTGTTTAAAAAAACGAAGCAGGAATGGGGTCAGCGGGGGAACTGGAGGGTTTCATCTGACCAACGACTTTGTTTAGAAATGGGAGTGAAATGGGTTCAAACTGTTTGAAGACAGCTGAACAAGGGACAAAGACAGAGGGGTCAGTTGTGGAATGGATGACCTAATCGACTCTACCTTATCAGCAAAGTATCTGGTAAAGTCGTTGCAGATGTCAACAGAGGCCTCCATGCTGACAGACCGAGGCACGTTTAACATGGAATTTACAGTATTAAAAAGAACACGAGGACTATGACCGTTTGAAGCAATGGTTTGGGAGAAGTATTTGAAAAGACTCAGGCAAGCAGGACATGGTAGTCCCTGGAGAAAATCACAACAGGTACCAGCTTTAATTAAAGATTTAGTTGGATGTCCATGAATTACTGAATGGCAGTTGATGTCCCAGCGCTGAAGAGACGTCTGGCAGAAGGTTATATACTCCGCCAGGTCAGTCCTCCTCAGTCAGCAGCAAGTGGGGTGAATCAGGTGATGATTAACTGTGGAGAGTTTGAGTGGCAGAGAAAACTCTGGAATCCTACAGCCTCCCCCCCAAGAATCACCTCTCGGCAATCTGAGTCTTTTTTCAGGGTGAGCTCTGTAAAAAGAGGTGATAAGCTCGAGGTCCAAAATCTGCGATCTGGGGACCCAAGAGCATTCTTTAGGGCTATAGCCTTCCTAGTTTACCAGGAACTGGACTCCTCAACCGCGGTGCTGAACGTCCAGGAGGCGTCTGACCGAGAAGGCTAGTTCGTAGCCAATCAGATGGGGGGTGGGGGTGGGGGGGTTGGCCGAAGGCTGAAGCAGGCTAGTGGTTACTTGCTTGTTGTGGGATACAAAATGGACTGTACTTATATAGCACCTTTCTATCTTATTTCAAGATACTCAAAGCACTTTACACTACAATCTGTGCCTCATTTACCCGTTCATACAGCACTCTACTAGATCTCTACAAAACTAATTGAACAAATCATTGTAATGAAACTAATCAGTGCTTTAGATCACATTCATACACTGATGGGACACACATCAGAGGCAATGAGGGGTTCAGTGTCTTGCCCAGGAACACTTCAGCATGTGACTGCTGGTGGATTCGAACCCCTAACTCTCGCATTGGAGGACGACTGCTCTAACCACTCAGCCACAGCCGCCCCAAAGAAGGTCAGTTGGTCATCATTAAATTATACATACATACATTATATTACTTTGTATTATTTAATATAATTTTCTTACATTTATTTATCAAGTTTTATGCTTTTTTTAAGGTCTACTGTTGTCATTGCTGTCTACTATTGTCATCACACTTTGTTAAAATAGGTCTCTCTTGTAAATGAGTCCTCAAGGCTCATTGAGACTAACCAGTATAAATAAAGGTTTCATGAATCATCTTCAAGTAGGCTCTCACACTGGTACATCTTCATCTATAAATCCCTCCTTGGTCTGCTACATTCTTATATCTCCATCCACTTGTAACGTCATCAGTGCAACAAAGTCCATGCTCAATAATCCAGGTATACAATCCAACATTTTTCAGTCAGGTCTGACTGAAAAATATTGGATTGTATACATGGATTATTGAGCATGGACTTTGTTGTTTTCAACCAGTTTGACAAGACTGTCAACAAGGAAGAGGGCAGGCAATAGAGGAGGGGGCATACCAAAGAGACCATCTTATCACAAGCAGAACTGGTTTGTTCCACTTTGGAGTAAGCTGTTGGGGGGAAAAATCAGTTTTGTTGTGTGTTTCCTTGACTAATGAAGCCTTCCGGACTGAAGGCGAAACATTTCAGCACAAAAAAAAAAGAAACTTTCCAAATGACCTGACTGAATCAATCAATCAATCAATCAACTTTATTTATATAGCACATTTTAAAAACCACAAGGGTAGCCAAAGTGCTGCACAATAAAACAATAAAAACAAACAAAACAATAAAAAACATACAAAGCATACACAAAGAAACATAAAAACCATTCACATACCAGTTTCACAGCAGGTGTATTAAAAAGCCATAAAAGATAAGATCACGTGTTAAAAGCCAAAGAATAAAAGTGTGTCTTTAAAAGAGATTTAAAAACGTTGGTTACGTACTGTAACCCCAGATTCTATGAATATAGGCGTAGCCCTTTAAGGCTGTCGCTGATGGGTTTATCCCGTTATGCGCAGCATAAGCACTGAAAAAATTTAGTCCACGCCCACCTGCTGTGTGGGCCCCACCCGGTCCGTATAAATTACGTTAAGAGCGGGAAATCGGCTCCCAAAATGGCTTTTTCTTCAGCCATTTAGGAGCCAGTGAGGCCCGACGCTTAAAGGGCTACGCCTATATTCATAGAATCTGGGGTTACAGTACGTAACCAACGTTCTATGTCATATAGGCTTCGCCCTTTAAGGCTGTCGCTGATGGGTTAAGGGCGAAGCGGATGTGGTCCTCGCCTCACTGGGTCCATTCGAACACAGTAAGAAGCGGAAGCTTGCCCAAAAAACGTCTTGTCACTCAGCTCCCCGTGTGCATAACTACGCATCGCGTAATTATGTGCCATGCACAGACGCATGTTGTGTAACTATGCGTTCTGACAAAGCATGAACGCCCCGGAAAACTTTCAACGGGGAGAAGATGTTGAAAGGAGGGGGGGGGGGGGGCATGAACCAACTGGTTCATGGCTGAACAGTATAAACAGATTAATATCAATGAACTGATTATTGATCAAATGAACTGATTGGTAACAATAGTCATGAACTGATTAGTGACAATAGAACCAAAATCACAGACACAACTTGTGACTGATAACAACATCTCACACTGTAATGCATGCAGACAGAAGTGAGCTTAAACAGAGTTCCATGAAAAACAACAATATTCATTCTGTTAGAGCACTAAGGACAGAATGTGTCATGGAACAAGCCGTCACATCACGTAGGTAAAAGCGAATAAATGAGCAGGGTGTTGACCATGCAGCCGCAGTGCAAATGTCCTGCATTGACATACCATTATGCAGAGCAGTCGAAGATGCGATACCCCTGGTGGAGTGTGCTTTGAGGTTGACAGGAGGCTCTAAATCTGATACTCTGTAGGCTTCAGAAAAGGCCTCACACAGCCAGTGTGACAAGCGCTGGGTGGATAACGGGCGACCTGCAGATGCATCTCTATAATGCACAAACAATTGTTGAGTTTGACGCATTGCAGCTGTACGCGCTATGTAACACGTCAACGCCCGCACCGGACAGAGAAGATGAAAATATGCTTCTTCTTCTGATCTGTGGGGGGGTGGAGAAACCCCTCAAACGATATCACTCTTGATTTAAAAGAGCTCGTGATGTTTTTAGGCATAAAAGCTGGGTTTGGTCTTAAATCAGCTGAGCTGCCCGTCAGCCTGAATTCTAAGACATGACGGAGCAACAGAGAGGGCAGATAAATTACTTACCCTCTTAGTGGGTGTTAAAGCCAGCAGCAGGGCTGTTTTAAGAGACAAGAATTTAAGTGAAAACCTGATCCAGAGGCTCAAATGGAGCTTTGATCAGGGCTCGCAGGACCAGTGTTAAATCCCACTGTGGAACAAGTGGGCGTGAAGCAGGCCTGCGTCTCTGTACACCTTTTAGAAAAACGCTTCATCAGCGGGTGATTAAAAGCTGTTCTGTCTCCGAACCCTTCGTGGCAGGAAGAGATGACTGCAACATACGTTTTAAATGTACTGAATGCCAACTTCCTATCCATCAGCTGTTATAGAAAGACAACACGCCGCCTAATGGGCATGAGGTGGCCTCTAAACCTTTCTCTGTACACCAGCGCTGAAAAGCCATCCCCTTTGATGTGTACAGAGCTGTGGTAGATGCAGCACGTGAATCTTGAATTGTGCACACTATTTCCTGAGGGAGATAGTGTGATCCTCTCTAAGCGGGACCGCTCAGCGGTCAGACCCACAGGTGCTGGCCTATTTCTGGGTAACTCCTGATCGCTCCTCCTGCCTGGAGGAGAGCATCCTCCCTCCACGGCAGTTTCCACGGGCGTCCCGACAGCAGGCGTTGCAGGACTGGGAACCATGGTGCGTTCACGTGCTCAGGAGCCACCAGGAGAGCTGTCAATCCCTCCTCCTGAACTCGGTTCAGGAACCGTAAAATCAGAGGAGGTGGGGGAAAAACGTACAGAAGCGTTTTGGGCCACGGGCTGTGAGCAAATGCATCCACCCCCAGCGGTGGATCGTCTCGCGGGCTCAGGGAAAACCATAGTTGACACTGAGCGTTCTCTCGCATCGCAAACAGGTCCACAGCTGCTTTGCCAAACTTCTGCCACGTCTGAAAACATCAGGTCTGGATGGAGGGTCCAGTCCGCGTGACGTGGGCCGCCCCTGGACATCACATCTGCCCCTGTGTTCAGAACACCGGATATGTAAACCGCTCTGATGGAGAGCAGGTTTTGATGAGCCCAACACAGTAGCTTTCACGCAATGTGTAACATCTGGGCTGAACGCACACCCCTTGGCGGTTTATGTACGCAGCAGTCACCATGTTGTCTGTGTGAATCAACACGTGTTGATTCTGTAGCACGGGAGCAAAGTGTTGAATCACATTCAGCACTGTGCGACACTCCAAAACATTGATGTGGGCTGATGTGTGGTGGGGCCACAGCGCCCCTACTGCTTGGGATAGGCATGACCCCCCCCAACCTGACAGCGACGCGTCCGTGAAGACTGACACGTGTGACGTGGGACTGCTGACGGGAACTCCCTCTGACAGAACCAGAGTGTTTCCCCAGTGTCGGAGGTCTGCTCTCACAGAGGAAGGGACAATGATCATCCGTCTTTTTTGTTTTACTGGATCCACACGCAGACGCGCAAACCACCTCTGGAGGCGTCTCATGTGTAACAAGGCCAGCGGAACCACTGTGTGAGCTGATGACATAATTCCCAACAGCTTCATGACGGAGACAGCTGTTATCACTTGCCAGGTCTTACGTGGCGGAGTTGACTTTTAAAAGTGTCGAATCTTGTTTGTGATAAACGAGCCTTCATGGTGGTTGAATTTAATTCCACTCCCAGATGAACAATCGTCTGGGCCGGGAAAATCAAGCTTCCTTCCAATTTATGGCGAAGCCCAGATTTAACAGGTGTGATGTCAACACCTGATCCTGCATCAGCGCCTCCTGTCTGGAGTGACAGGAGCAGCAGATCATCCAGGTAAAACAAAAACTCTCGTCTCTGTGTTTTAGGATGATCGGTATGCGTTCTCTGGATGTTGTACAACAGGTCCAAAAAACGGTCTCATCCCTCCGATCCGTGAGTAAAACCCTGTGTTTTCTCTCCGTTGGGGGACTCTGTAGATTACTTTTATCAGAAACACTTGGACTTCTGCATTTAGGGATGAGATTTAGTCTGATGATGACAGGACCGTTTCTATAACTCCTCTGAATGGAGGGGTTCGGGTTGCAAACTGTAACTTGTAACCATTTGCATAACACCCTGTCCATCCATCTGAAAACGGCGAGCATGTTTTAGCCACTTTACGTAACGTTCGTAGAGTGAACGTGCGTTTAAGTGATGTGTCACGTTTTGTACGGCTGTCAGCAGTCCGCCCCTCAACCGCCGTCATGCGTCGCGGGAATGTTTTCTGCGTGACCCAAGGCGAGGCTTGTGCTGAGGCGAAGCGTGTGACAGCTGATGACGCCGTGGGGCTGCGCGTTTGACGTCGCTGTGCGAACGTTGAGAGGCGGAGGGCGTGACTTCATCTACGCCGTGCTGTTGGAGTGAAGGCTGCGAGCCCCGCGGGAGCACACGTTTTCTCTGGAGGGACGCGCGCCGCTCTCGCTGGAGGGAGGTGGGACTCATCACCGGGTTCGTTCAGCTGCCTCACGCTTTATGCTGCCGTGAGCTGCCGAACGCTGAGACGCGGTGGGTGACGGCTGCCCGCGTTTGATTCGTTGAGACGAGTGTCGCTTCTTGTGAGAGTGAAGGACCTCCACCCGAACCAGCCTGTGGACCACATTTATACCGATGTGAGCCGGTTAGCGCCGGGCAGCTGTGTGTGTGCGCCAACATCAACGCAGCGCCGTTGGATGGAGGCTGTTTCATCCCACGAGTGCGAGTTTGACACCGCTTGAGTGAGGATCGTGCAGCTCTAGTTGATAACGAGTTATTTTTGCTTACCATCGTGTCGTGTGAGCGACTCGTCATGTCTTGGAGCGGTGGTGAGTTTAAAAAACCTTTATTTAAGGACACCGGCTCCTTATGTGTGCAGCCGCTGTGAGCTCATCCGAGCTTACAGACTGGCTAAAAAACAGACACTTTGATCATTGAATGATGATTTATTTCAACTTTCGTGCCACTTTTACACACACCCTCCAGAGACCATCATTTTAAAAAACTTCTCTCTCATGAGCTCTGCGATTGTTTGCCCAGAGCGCTGTCTTGCAGGCTAACTCTGGGGAAACGCTGAGCTGCAGGTTGCCGGAATGAAGAGGGCTGGATTCTGAAGGCGGGGCTGGTGGTGGAACTGAGCGAGAGCCGCGGCCGTGGAAAAGTCGATGCTTGCTTGCGACGGTCCCTCCAGCGGGCCGGGATGAGCCGCGCGGCTTGATGAGGTGGCGCACAGCCTCTGGCACCTCCTCCGACTGCTTCAATTCGCCACCATGGTTTGAAGCTGCTCTGAACAGCGCGTCCGCGATGGGGCTTCATCAGGTCTTGTGCAGTTTCTCCGGCAGCGAGGGGAGTAACGAAGCCAGGTGGATCGTTGGATCATCGTCATCCACGCTACAATCCTCGACAGGCAAACCGTAGGAGAGGCACACATGTTGAGCTGACGTCAGCTGCCTTACAGAGGGAGTTCTTTGTCTCCAAGGCAGGTCTGCGGCCTTCAGTCCCTTGGACATGCTATATGCTAGCAACGCCACGTTGTTGCTAGCTGCGGTTGCCTGAAAAACACATTGGTGGGCTCGATTGGAGAGCGTGGTCACCGTCTGGTTTGTGTTCCTCCGGAGGGACGGGACGCTGCTCCGACCTGGGCAGCTTCGCTCCGAAAACTTCAGCGAGGCTTGGCTCCAGGGGGGGTTACCGAGGAATTTGAATCGGTGAATCCCTCAACTCTGGTGATGGGTGCGGACTGGGGACCGACTCCCCCAATCTACCAGGAAAGAACCGTCTGTGGCCTCGCCCGTCGAACGTCCTGTTGGAACACGAGGCCGTATGAATCAAGACGGTGAGCCAGAGTGGAGCCCAGTGAAACAACCTTCCCGCCGGATCATCCGAACTGGCGGGAAAAGGCGTGGGACGTAGAAAAAAGGGGTCCCTTCATGTCAGCCTCCTCCTGGGTTCCGCCGGGCAACCGTGAGGGCGCTGTCGGCCGGGAGCGGTGTGATCGCCGATGCGAAACGAGGTGGGATGGGGTGAGCATTCACTCAGCCCCCCTCCACCTACACTACGCTCCCCAGGAGGGAATGAGCAGCGGGGGTGCAGCTGAGCACGCCTTGTCCCGGAGGAACCATCTGGTTCGCCCCGAGGGTCGGCGATAAGAGGAAAAAATACAAGATGGCGTTGTCCAGCGTGTAGTGACCTGTCACTGGGAAATATTCCCCGGCGCTTACCTTGGAATAAGACTGCTCGTCATCTTCTCCTCGGGGAGGAGAACTCACCGGACGACCGGAGGTCGACTGCCGGGCCAAGCATCCTTAACAAAGGTTGGTCATTTACACAATTTACCTTCTTTTTTCTTCTGACAGTGCTATTTTTAGCTCACTGAAGAAAAAATGGGAGCCGATTTCCCGCTCTTAACGTAATTTATACGGACCCACAGCAGGTGGGCGTGGACTAAATTTTTTCAGTGCTTATGCTGCGCATAACGGGATAAACCCATCAGCGACAGCCTTAAAGGGCGAAGCCTATATGACATAGAACAGGAAGAGAGGAGGCCTGTCTGACACTCAAGGGTAAAGTGTTCCACAACCTGGGAGCAACAACAGCAAACGCTCTGTCACCTCTGAGCTTCAGCCTAGTTTTAGGGACCGTCAGCAGCAGCTGATCAGCTGATCGTAGGGATCGGGGTGGACAGTAAGGCTGAAGCAGCTCAGACAGATATGGTGGGGCAAGGTTGTTCAGACATTTAAAAACAAACAGCAAAAGCTTAAAATTAATTCTGTAGTGCACAGGGAGCCAATGAAGGGACGCCAGGATGGGAGTAATATGCTCGCGCCTACGAGCCTGAGTTAACAGGCGAGCAGCAGAGTTCTGCACAAGCTGCAGACGAGCAAGAGACGTCCGGCTAATGCCTGCATACAGCACATTACAGTAGTCAAGACGAGCTGTGATAAAAGCATGGATTAATTTCTCCAAGTCAGGTCTTGCTAGGATTGGTTTCACTTTTGCTATTTGGCGGAGTTGATAAAAATTTTTCTGAACAACACTGCTGATCTGTTTTTCAAATTTAAAATCAGACTCAAACTTCACCCCCAGATTGGTGACACAGTCCTTGAGATAAAATGACAGTGAGCCAAGATCTATGCTGGGAGAGGGACGGCAACTTGGTCCAAACATCATAACTTCAGTATTGTTCTCATTTAGACTAAGGAAGTTAAGAGAGAACCATGTCTTAACATCATTAAGGCAGTGTGTAAGTTGTTGAACTGTGTTGTTTTGTGCAAAAAAAAATGCTGGGTCATCAGTGAAGTTACAGTGTGCACTCTCAGGCCATCATTACCAGCAGCGTTCCCTCAGTGCGGACTAAACTAGGCAAAAAGGCCATTTCATACTCTGCTCCTGTAACCTGGAACACCTTGCAACAGGACCTGAAGCTGTCCACCTTAATTTCTTTAGGGGATTTCAACCATTTGATAAGGTCAATAGAAGTATAAAGCAAATATTCATTCAAGATTTATTTATACAGGTTAGTCTCATTGAGCCTCAAGGACTCATTTACAAGAGACACCTGATTTTACCAAAGAATGATGACAACAGTGGACACAATGACAACAATATACAATCATAAAAGAAAGCATATAAATTGGGAAAAATAAATGAAAGAAAATTATATTAAAAACAAAACAAAAACAGCTACAATGTAAAGCGATGCAGAAAACTAAAAACAAGAACATGTCTGCATTGGTTTTTCCCATGAACTTAGCAGATGTTTGACACCACTTAGAGAGGTCAAGGTCGAGAGCTTCTGATATTTTTGCAAGATATTCCAGTATACAGGAGCGGAGTAGGAGAAGGCCTTTTCACCTAGTTCAGTCTTCCCTGAGGGAACACAGCATGTAATAATGTACTGAGAGTGCACGCTGTAGCTACACTCACACAGTGACATGCAGGACGATGTATGAAGGCAGCGGATCAAGAAGTGATTTAATGATGAAAATGTAGGGGGCGCTGTGGAGCGGCGACATGTGAGACGTGTTCTCGGTGGCTCTCCCGGAATGTGAAATTTTATCCTTTTTTCATGACTTTTTAAAACTTTTTCAACACCTATGGTTAATATTAACTTCCTGGAGACGCCTGTGTTTGATTTGTTATTGTAAACATTTAAAACCATGGCAAGCCGAGGGAAACCTGACACCTCCAAGGTAGGCCACAGTAAGCCACGCAACTCGCCGAATCATGAAGCTAGCTCTGGCCCCGAAGCTAATAGCTGTTTACCAGCGCACATGAAGGCATTGTTGGAGGAGCTTCGCTCCAACCTTTTGAGTAAATTTGAAGAAATGGTGACAAAAATGGCTAAAACGATGAAGAAAGAAATCATGACTGCCCTCGCCTTGCTGGAAACTAAAGTCGTGGCACATGGCCAGAATATCGCTGATTTGGAACACACAGCTAATGAGCGGAGCAACAAGCTAACTAGCTTTGAAGCTGAAATATCTTCACTCATGAGCACAGTGGACACTTTGTCCAAGAAATGTGAGGACCTGGAAGGGCACTCTAGACTGAATAATGTACGAGTGATTGGTGTTCCCAAGAAATCTGAGGGCGCTCGACCGACAGATTTCATGGCCACTCTATTAAAGAAGCTGCTAAGGTTGGAGGAAAGACCAATATTGGATCGGGCACACAAAACTCTTCGGTCCAGACCTGCTGACGGGGAACCACCACGCCCGTTCATCATGAGATTGAACACGTTTCTGCAGCGTAATGAGATTCTGAGGAGTGTTGGCGCATCCTCTCCTCTTCTTCAGGAGGGGAAGAGGATTTTCATTTTCCCAGATTTTACCACTGCTGTGGTGAAGAAATGTGCATCCTTTGTCAAAGTCAAGAAAGAGCTACATTCCTGCCTGGATGTTAAATGTTGGCCTCTTCTACCCAGCTATTCTGTGGCTAACCTTGCCAGATGGACGGGTCCGGCAATTTGAGGAGGCGTCCGATGCCATGGACTTTGTGGAGAAGAAACTGAAGAAAAGAGTGGGAGCCCCGGAGTCTGTTTAAGAACTGTTTTGTAATGATGGGTCTCAAGACTACTGGAACTGTTTTCTGTACGGGGGCTGGTGAGTACTGTTTGACTTCTTGGCTGGAGCTGGTCTTACATCCATTTTATTGTGTCTCTATAATAATGCTGTTGTATTGTTGAAATGTTGGAGGACTGGTAGCCTTGGTTGTTATTCTATTTAAACATGGTGACTCTTTGATCGTTAAGAAAAAAGAAACAGAAGAAAAAAGCAGGGGCCCTGGATTCTGTTTAACTGGTTTGTCATTTTAGGACTCATGACTGCCGGACTTGTGGTGTTTTTTTGTTTTTTTTTGTACGGGGACTAACATGTACTGCTGATTTCTTAGCAGGAACTGGTCTTACATCTCCTCATTGTAGTTTTATTATAATAATGTTGCGGTACTGTTGAGATGTTAAAGGACTGGTAGCCATGAATGTTATTCCCTTTAAACATAGTGCCTTGGTCCTGACTGAAAAAAATGTTGGATAGTGCCTTGGTGTTTGTTAAGAAATAAGGAAAAAAGAATAAAGGTGTCTTTGCGTTGTTCTGATACTGTTGAGATGCATTTGATCAAGTTGCTATTAATCACATTCCACAGGGAGAGGTGTGTCCTTTTTTAGCGTACAGATCTCTCCTAGGGCCTTTGGAAGGCCATACTATGGGTGTTTTTGCTTTGGGTGGAGGGATTCGCACATCCCGTTTGGGGGGAAGCTTTTGTGAAATGTTCATTGTGTTCTGTGTTTTTTCATGTTGGTTTTGGTTTTTATTTTGCAGCACCTCCATCTTTCTTTTATGCTTCATAAAAGAAAAATTGATGAAGAAAGGGGTGGCTGTGGCTGAGTGGTTAGAGCAGTCGTCCTCCAATGTGAGAGTTGGGGGTTCGAATCCACCAGCAGTCACATGCTGAAGTGTCCCTGGGGAAGACACTGAACCCCTCATTGTGTCTGATGTGTGCCCCATCAGTGTATGAATGTGATCTAAAGCACTGATTAGTCTTATTAGAATGATTGTTCAATTATCTTTGTAGCGATCTAGTAGAGTGCTGTATGAATGGGTAAATGAGGACACAGATTGTAGTGTAAAGTGCTTTGAGTATCTTGAAATAAGATAGAAAGGTGCTATATAAGTACAGTCCATTTACCATTCATTTTCTACCTGCCTCACTTGCCAACCAAATACTCAGATTGCTTGTTACTTTTTTAAGCCACTTAATACTCTGTTATGTCTCTATCTTTGAAAGGAGGGGACCTCCAGTTTGTCAGCTTTAACTGCAAAGGGCTCAACAATCATTTTAATGGGGCAAGGTACTACATCACCTTCATAAGCTGGGAGCAAAGTTTTTTTTAATTTTTTTATTTTTTTTTACAAGAAACCCATCTGAAAAACTTAGAACACCTGAAGATGAGGAAGGGCTGGGTGGGCCGTCTCACTCATCTTTCTCTGCCAAGGCCAGAGGTACAGCCATCGTTCTACAGAAATCAGTTTCTTTTCATTCTGATCAAATTATCTCGTACCAAAACAGCAGGTACATTATTGTTGTCAGGACAATTCAAGGCTTACCTGTGGTGCTAGTCAATGTTTATGCATCCAACTGTGATGATGAGGCCTTCTACAGAAACTTTTTTTCTCGTTTGCCAGACCTAACTGCACATTATTTAATATTAAGTGGGGACTTCAACTGTCGGCTTGACCCCAAGCTAGACTGCTCCTCTTCTAGGCCAACTAATTCCTCTTGAGCAGACACAGTTATTCAATCCCTTATGCAGGAGTTTGCAATTTCAGACACTTGGCATTTTCTTAACCCCTCAAAAAGGGAGTACTCTTTTTCTCATTTGTCCATCACACATTCACTCGTATTGATCTCTTTCTGATTGACAACAGATTACTATCATTATTATCAGGTTGTAGATATGATGCCATAATTATTTCTGCTCACGCCCCGTTTTTAATGGCTGTTAGTTGAACGAACTGTTGTCCGAGCTCCCCCTTGGCTGTTGAACACTCGTCATCTCTCAGAATGCAGCTTTATAGATCACATTTTCAAAGGGATATATTTTTTTCTGTCCATCAATAGAACCCCAGGGGCCTCTGCGGCCCTTCTCTGGGAATCTCTTAAGGCTTACATTAGGGGAGAGATAATCTCTTTTGTTCATCACGAAGGAAAATTAAGAAATGAGAAACTGCTCAATCTTAGACAGCAAATTTCACAGCTTGACAATGTGTACGCATGCTTCACTTCCCCAAATGTTTATAAAGGACGCCTGGTGCTACAATCTGAATATGATATACTCATGGCACAATGGACTCATGTTACAATCAAATGCACAATTTATTGAACATGGTGATAAAGCCAGCAAACTGCTGGCGCACCAGCTTCGACAGGCATCGGTTCCACAACAAATTCCTCAGGTTCAAACAGAGACAGGAACGACATTTGATCCACTCCAGATTAACCTTGTATTTGAGAAGTTTTACAAGACACTTTATTCTTATGAATTTACTGTACTCAATCAAAATACTTCACCCTCTATCGCTCAGCAAGACAGGGATGCCCATTGAGCCCCCTCTTGTTTGCACTGGCCATCGAATCGCTTGCCATTGCATTTCACTCAAGCCCAGATGTTGTAGGCATACAGTAATATGGCATAGAAGCTCAAATCTTGCTGTATGTGGATGATTTGCTTTTATATGTTTCCAATCTTTCAACATCTATTCCAGTCATTTTATGTTTGCTCTCAGACTTTGGTTGGTTGTCAGGATATAAGTTAAATTTGGGCAAAAGTGAGCTATTTCCTATCAGTTTGGCAGCCAAATCCCTTCTCCTGCATGCCTTTCTCTTTAAAAGGGCTGACAACAGCTTTTCATACCTAGGAATCCAAATTACACGTAACATTGAAGACCTTTTTAAAGCCAAGTTTTCTCCCTGGTTATTAAAAATTAAAGAAGACTTTGAATGCTGGTCCCAGCTTAAACTTTATTTGGTGGCCCACATTAATTGTGTTAAAATTAATGTCCTCCCATGGTTTTTATATTTATTTCAATGCATTCCAATTTTCCTTTCTAACTCCTTCTTCAAACAGGTAGATACTCTCATCTCTAATTTTCTTTGGTAGGGGAAGACCCCAAGGTTGGCTAGGCAATACTTGCAAGGGTCTAAATTGCTTGGAGGAATGGCTTTACCCAATCTTAGGCACTGCTACTGGGTCTCCAAAATTAGATTTTTTTAATACTGGCGTGACTGTGGGACCTCCCCATTCCCTGACTGGTTAGCTATGGAGACAAATTCTGCAAAACCTGTCTCTCTTAGGATCTGGTGTATTCACCAATCCAATCCTCCACCGCTGCATATACAAAAAACAAAATAATCAAAATTTCTCTTAAAATCTGGACCCAATTCCGGCGCCATTTTGGCCTACATCTTTTATCTCCTCATGCACCTATTGTAGCAAATCATATCTTTGCTCCCACTCTGGTAGATTAAAACCTCCACAACTTGGTCTGATCTTGGCGTACAAACCTTCAAGGATTTATTTGTTGACAATGTTTTTTCCTCCTTTGCACAACTATCAGGCAGATTCACTCTTCCGTCACACCACTTTTTTAGATATCTACAAAGATGCAGTTTTGCCCATAGTAACTTCCCCACTTTTCCCCATTTACCTGAGGCTCTGACATGGACTCCTTGTTTTTGTCCACCCCTGGGCTAAAGGGATCTATTTCTACTCTTTATAATTTAATCGCCTTGTTCCATCCGAGCTCTTTAAATTTGATTAGAAACCTTTGGGAACAAGATATTGGGGAGAATATTTCTGACGAGCTCTGGTCACGTATTCAGACACGGGTACATAAATCCAATATTTGCGCGAGGCACTGTTTTATTCAATGCAAGCTAGTGCACTGTGTGTATTATACTAAAGCTCGTTTATCTAAGATTTATAACACGGTCTCTCTGGCTTGTGACACATGTCAACAGTCCCCTGCAAATCTTATACATATCCAAAAAAGTTAAATCTGGTCCTCTGGACATTCAAAAAACAAAAGCAAAACAAAGCAAAAAAAATCTAGAAACGTTTCGTCTCTCATCCAAGAGACTTCCCAGACTGAGGAAGTCTCTTGGATGAGAGACGAAACGATTCTATATTTTTTTTGCTTTGTTTTGCTTTTATTTTTTTGAATGTCCAGAGGACCAGATTGAACTTTTTTGGATTTTTCTACCTGGATTATTGAGCATGCATCAGGATATTTTGAATCACTTATACATATGTTTTGGCAGTGCCCTCAACTTAGTACCCTTTGGACGGAGATATTTGCTACTATTTTGGAGATGGTTGGAAGAAAAATTGACCCTAATACCCTGAGCGCCTTGTTTAGGGTCTTTTCTGGAGGAGGACCCTGCTTAACCCCATCTCAGGGTAATTCTCTAGCTTTTATGACCATTATTACTCGGAGAGTGATACTGCTTAAATGGAAATTGCATCATCCCCCCCTCTTTTTTTGCACTGGCTCAGGGATATTCCTTATTTCCTTAAACTTGAGAAAATCAGGATATCGCTGCATGGCTTTTTGAGCAATGTGCACATGTTTGACAACCATTGCAACTGTTGGCTAAAAGAACCATTTCCTTTGTTCCTGATTAATTGACATTGTTTTTAATTTATTTGTTTTTTACCCCTTTTTTTAAACTTGATATGCTGGCAAGGGAAGGCTATTTTCTTTTTGCCTTATATCTTTTTTTTTTGAGTGGAGGCTGCTTATTTTTTTTTTTCTTCTCTTTTTATGTATTCATTGTATTGTATTCATGTTTTTTTGTGTGTGTTTAAAAAATCAAAAAATCAAAATAAAAGTTTGAAAAAAAAAAAAAGAAAATGTACCAGTGGGAGAGTCTGCATAAAGTTAACGATGACCAGTTAACCAGTAAATACAGGGTGCAGTGGTGGGTATGGTAGTTACAGCCAGTTGTGAATCTTAGTGCACCGTGATAGACAGTATCCAACTTCTGCAGAGTGCTTGTAAGGTAGAGTTGCAATCAGGCACCAAAAATTTGATCCGCCCCAGCCCACAGTCATAATTTCCAAACCCCACCCAACCCGACAAATTAACAGTAATTACAGGTCAGAACCCGAAAAAAAAAACAACTACATTTTTAATTAGTTATCAACGGTCGGGCACACGCAGCTGAATAAAAGCGGCAGAAAATTCAGAGCTGAGGGGGTGTTTGTCATTTCACGGCCATAAAAGAGCATTTAAACCACATTTCTGCCTGCATTTTTCTGAATTACTGAGAAATACAGACAGCTCTGACACACGCATCTGCTTTGGGATACACCTGTCGTTGGGGATGCGCAGCTGAATAAAAGCAGTATAATAGGGAGTGGTGGCGCAGAGGTTAAAAGATGGGCTTGTGATCGGAAAGTCGCAGGTTCACCTCCCGGTACCGTCAACATCAAAATGTGGGTGGAAAAGGTGAAACACCCACACCTCCCTCCACCCTCATTCGCCCCACTCTGGGCCCCTGAGCAAGGCCCCCCACCAACCCCACCATCTGCTCCCTAAAACAGGTCTCTCTTGAAAATGAGTTCTCGTGGCTCAATGAGACTACCTGTATAAATACAGGGTAAATGAAAAAAAAAAAGATTCGGAGCTGAGAGATGTTTGTTCTTTCATGGCCATTAAAGAAAATTTAATCCCTGCTTCTGCCTGCATTCTGATTTATTCAGACATGGACCCTGGTCTGACATGTCTGCTTTGGGATCTCACCTGTTTGGGTCATCGGCCACACACGCCTGCTGAGTGCAGCAGCTGAACATCCATTTGTGCGATGGATTGTTGCCTGGCAGTACAGTCCTAACTGAAGCTTAACTGAACTTTTTACTTCTTTCAAGTTCGGTCAACTTGTGGTGAAATGGCCATGTGCGGCTGGTGGGTTTATGGCAGGCCATGTTATCATATAATTGGATCACGGCTGATACTGACCTAATTAAAAGCCAGACACTGACCTGGTCCACCCATCCAGCACATTGTCATGGCCCGGCCCGCCCTAAATTCAGGTCGGGTGGGGCCGGGCTTGGGTTAGAAATGACAGCTGTATTGTAGGGGCGTTCATGTAAATAATGTCACCGTAGTCAATAGAGGGAAGGAAAGTCGCAGTTACAAGGAGTTTCCTAGCATGCAGAGTTGGACAGGATCTATTTCTGAAAAAGAAACCCAGTTTAACTTTTAGTTTCTCTACCAAGTTTTCAATGTGGAGCTTAAAAGAGAGATGTGAATTGAACAAGATGCCCAAGTATTTGTAGGAATCGACAAACTCAATAGAACACCATTCAAAGATAAAATCACGGGAAGAACTGCTGGGACTGACTTCCTGTTTGAAAACAACATCCCTTTGGTTTTGTTGGTGTTTAGTGCAAGTTTGAGATGGAACAAATATGACTGGATGATGTCGAAAGCGGATTGCAAAAGCTGGAAAACCTTAGCAACTGTTTTAGCTCGACAATAAACTGTATCATTAGCATTAAAAAATGTAAAGATGCATCAGGGATGCTCTGACCTATATTACCTATGTAGATTGTGAAGATGGTGGGTCCTAAGACTGAGCCTTGTGGTACACTATTGTTAACCATTAAATAACTGGAAAAGTACCATTATGTTTAACACATTGCCTCCGATCAGAGAGATAGTTAATGAACCAACCAATGATGTGTTCTGAGAAACCAATTTCTGAGATCTTATGACACAAGATGTTATGATCCACAGTGTCAAAAGCTTTAAACAGGTCTAAGAAAAGTGCAGCACAATAATCCTTAGCATCCAGTGCTTCAACAACATCATTAAAAACTTTCAGCAAAGCAATCATTGCGCTGTGTTGTTTCCTGAAACCTGATTGATTGGGAGGTAAGATGTTAAATTAGACCAAATAGTTTTTGGTTTGAGAATTGATCAATTTTCCAGAAACTTAGCTAAAATGCAGAGTTTAGAGATTGGTCAATAGTTGTTCAGTGAGATGGGGTCACCTCCCTTCAGTAAAAGTAGAAAAAAGGCTGTTTTCCAAGCGACTGGAATGGAGTTTTGGTTTAGGGACAGGTTAAAGATGTGAGACACTGGTTCTTCAATGATATGAGCGGTTAGCCTTAAGAAATAAGGTGGAAGGTCACCAGGGCCTTCAGATTTTTTAGAAACTAGACCTTTTAACAATTTATTAACCTCACTAACTGAAAACAATGATAATGAGTAGGTGTGATTTACTGAGGATGGACTTGTAGGATATATTTGATTGGTAGATGTTTGGCTTAAAGAAGTGGCATATTTTCCATTATTAACTATGTCAAACAAGGAACTCAAAGCCACAAAATGTCTGTTGAAACAGTTCAGGATCTCGTGCTTACTTGATACAGGAACAAAGTTAACAAGAAGTGTGGTGGCAGGTCAGATGAATGAGAGCTGCTGGAGAGAGATTTGATGGTTTTCCAGAATCTTTTGGGGTCATTTAGTTCTTTGGAGGTCTGAGATTAAAACAAAAAAACGTGTCAGGAGACAGAGGGAGAAGAGGAAAATCAAGAATCTAGGACTGAGGGTTGCAACTCTAAATGTGGGAGGCAATGACAGGCAAAGGTAGAGAGCTGGCTGATGATGCAAAGAAGGAATGTAGATGTTTTATGTGTCCCATTTCTGTTGACCCATGTATCCCTACAACTATAAGTAGTGATGACTTCATGAGATTCTTTATAAGTAAAATTATTTCAATTAGAGAGAAAATTCAAACCATCCTTCCTTCTACTATCTCTAGTCCCCTGTCCAATGAGGCAACTTTAAAAATTTCACTAGAACTTGATTTATGTTTGGACAGTTTTTGTCCTGTTGAGCTCTGAATTGTCAAAAATAATAACCTCATCCAAACCATCCACATGTCTGCTAGATCCCATCCCAACCAGACTGTTTAAAGAGGTATTTCCACTAATTAATGTCCACATTTTGGATCTACTTAATTTGTCTTTAATGGATGGTTATATACCACAGCGCTTTAAGGTTGCTCTAATTAAACCTTTACTTAAGAAGTCTGACCTTGATTCAGAAATTCTGGCCAACTATAGATCTATATCTAATCTAACTTTCATCTAAAAAATTCTAGAGAAAATAGTTGCAGGTCAGTTGTGTGAACATCTACAAAGAAATAATCTGTTTGAAGAGTTTCAGTCAGGGTTTAGAGCTCATCACAGCACAGAAACAGCACTAGTAAAAGTCACTATTGATATTCTCATGGCCTCAGACAATGGACTTGTGTCTATACTGGTCCTGTTAGACCTCAGTGCTGCATTTGATACAGTTGATCACAATATTTTATACTACAGAGGCTTGAATATGATATTGGGATTACAGGAACAGCTCTAAAATGGTTTAAATCATATCTATCTGATAGATTCCAGTTTGTAAATGTAAATAATAAATCTTCTTCATACACCAAAGTTAGTCATGGAGTTCTTCAGGGCTCAGTGCTTGGGCCAATACTCTTTACGTTATATATGCTTCCATTAGGTAAAGTTATTAAACAGCATGGGATAAATTTTCATTGTTATGCTGATGACACACAGTTATATTCGTCCATTAAACCCCATGCATCCAATCAGCTACTTAGACTACAAGCATGTCTTAAAAACATAAAAACCTGGATGACCCTTAATTTTCTCCTGTTGAACACAGACAAAACTGAGGTTTTGGTTTTTGGACCTGAGCACCTTAGGAATTAATTTTTCAGTCTTTCTCCTTCCTTAGATGGCATTAATCTGTCCTCCAGCTCTAATGTTAAAAATCTTGTTGTTATTTTTGATCAGGACATGTCTTTTATCCCCACATTAAAAACGTTACTAGAACTGCCTTCTTCCACCTGCGTAATATCTCTAACATTAGAAACATCTGATCTAAAAATGATGCAGAAAAACTGGTCCATGCATTTGTCACGTCTAGACTGGAGTATTGCAATGGTTTATTATCTGGGTGTCCAAATACTTCTTTAAAACGTCTTCAGTTGATCCAAAATGCTGCTGCCAGAGTCTTAACCGGAGTTAGTAGGAGAGATCATATTTCTCCAGTTTTAGTTTCTCTCCACTGGCTCCCTGTCAAATCCAGAATAGAATTCAAAATCTTACTTCTAACCTACAAAGCTCTCAACAACCTAGCTCCATCTTATATTACAGATATTATTGTTCCATATTTTCCTAACAGAGCACTTCGCTCTCAGACTGCAGGTTTACTTGTGGTTCCTAGAATTTACAAAAACAGAATGGGAGGCAGATCTTTCAGTTATCAGGCTCCTCTCTTGTGGAACCAACTTCCAATCTCTGTCTGTGAGGCTGACACATTATCCAGTTTTAAAACTAGGCTTAAGATTTTCCTTTTTGCTAAATCCTATAGTTAGGGTTGGCTTGGGTTTCCTGAGCTGTCCCTTAGTTATGCTGCTATAGGCTTAGACTGCTGGAGGACAAACTGACCACACTTTTCACTCTACTGTCTTTACTTACTCTGCTCAACCTGTTTTGTATTTGTAATTATTTTTTCTATCCTTAACATGTGTTTTTTTTTTTTTTGTCTTTCAGATACACCTGGACCTATACCTGGACCTACCATTCTATGTTTGTCTGTCTCTCCTTCCTGTCCTCTCAAACCAGCCGGTCAAATCAGATGGCCACTTGTCCTGAGCCTGGTTCTGCTGGAGGTTTCTTCTTTTAAAATGGAGTTTTTCCTTTCCACTGTTGCCACTGTGCTTGCTCAGGATGAGAGACTGCAACAAAGCCAAGATTCAACTTGTCTGCTGGATTCCTTAGATAGAGAACTTTACTAATTGGCTTTTATGTATGTGAATGTTTCTGTAAAGTACCCTGAGACAAATTTGTTGTGATTTGGCGCTATATAAATTAATTGAATTGAATTTAATTATATGTTTATAAAGAAGTACAGTATATGTTTTGTATTTTTATATTAGATAAATCACTTGGACTTAGTCATTTTAAAAATAGCTTGCATGCTGAAAAAGTGTGGACGCCCCTGTGTTAAAGGCTTTGGGTGGTAAGAAAGAGCTTCCAGATGACTGGGCTACTACCGCAACAGTAATTAGAGAAACAAGTAGGAAAATACTTGGTGTGTCATCTGGACAGGGAATGGATGATAAGAAAACCTGACGGTGGAATAGTGAAGTACAGGACGCCGTTCAAAGAAAAAGATTAGCCAAGAATAAATATAGACAGTGAGAGGACTGAAGACAGGAGACAAGAATATAAGGAGATGGGACATAGAGAAAAGAGGGATGTAGCTAAAGCAAAGCAGAAGGCGTATGATGAGTTGTATGGGAGGCTGGACACTATAGAGGGCGAGAAGGACTTGAACCGATTGGCAAGACTGAGGGATCAGGCTGGAAAGGATGTGCAGCAGGTTAGGCTTGTTAAAGATAGGAATGGTAATGTTCTAACAAATAATAATAATAATAATAATAATAATAATAATGATAATAATACTTTATTTATAAAGCCCTTTAAAACAACCACAGCTGCCACAAAGTGCTGTACAATAAATCAAGAACATTTAAACACATAAAAACAGATGTTAAAACATTAAGATCAATAAAAAAATAATAAAAACAGTGCAGAGCAAAATTCAGTGTGTGCTAAAAGCCAGGGAGTAAAAATGTGTTTTTAAAGAGTTTTAAAACAGGACAGTGAAGGGGCTTGTCTGATGGGAAGAGAAAGATTGTTCCACAGTCTTGAAGCAGCAACAGAAAAAGCTCTGTCCCCTCTGAGCCTCCATTTAGACCTTGGCACCTCCAGGAGCAGCTGATCAGCTGATCTGAGGCACCGAGCAGGAGAGTATGGGTGAAGCAACTCAGAGAGGTAGGATGGAGCAAGACCATTTAAAATTTTAAAAACAAATAAAATAATCTTAAAATGAACTCTAAAATGAACAGGCAGCCAGTGGAGTGAAGCCAGAGTGGGAGTGATGTGCTCCCTGTTTTGAACTCCAGTTAGAAGCTGAGCAGAAGAGTTCTGGACCAACTGGAGGCGTCTGAGGGAGGACTGGCTGACTCCGAGGTAAAGAGCGTTGCAGTAATCCAGCCAAGAGGTGACGAAGGCATGGATTACAGTTTCCAGATGTTGTTTTGTAAGGATGGACTTTACCTTAGCCAGCTGTCTGAGGTGATAAAAAGTGGTCTTGACCACCGCTCCAATCTGGGAATCTAATTTAAAATCACTGTCCATTTTAAAACCCAAGTTAGAAACAGTTTTCTTTACATGTGGTGCCAGAGGGCCCAGATCCACAGGGCAAGGTTCACAAGAGCCACTAGGACCAAACACCATCACTTCTGTTTTCTTTTCATTGAAATTTAAGACGTTTAAAGACATCCAGGCTTTGATGTCTTCAAGACACAACAGAAGTGGCCTAATTGATGGGGAATCTTTCTTTTTTAGTGGCATATAGATCTGACTATCGTCAGCGTAACAATGAAAAAATATCCCATGCTTCTAAAGATTGATCCCAATGGAAGCTAGTAAAGGGAGAAAAGCAGGGGACCTAAAATAGAGCCCTGTGGAACCCCAAAACACAGAGGAGCAGTGGAGGATTCAGACCCAGCTATGTTGACAGACATGGTTCTGTCTGCCAGATAGGACCTAAACCAGCTCAGTGCAGTACCACAGATACCCACTTGGTGCTGTAAGCGTGATATTAAAATGTTGTGATCCACGGTATCAAAGGCAGCGGTTAGGTCAAGCAGGACAAGAACCACGTGTTCACCAGAATCATTGGCCATAAGAATATCATTAAATACTCTGACTAGAGCTGATTCTGTGCTGTGGCGAGTTTTGAAGCCACACTGAAAAACCTCCAGGATATTGTGCTCATCCAGAAAACATTTGACCTATGAATATACAATTTTTTCTAAATTTTTTGAAATAAAAGGCAGCTTGGAGATGGGCCTAAAATTAGCCAAGACAGTTTGGTCTAGGCTAGGCTTTTTAAGCAGGGGCTGCACCACAGCATGTTTAAAACTTATTGGGACAGCACCTGAGGACAGACTGCTATTGATAACAGCAAGAATCACCTGCCTGATGCTGAAAAACACCTCTTTTAAAAGACTAGGGGGGATAAGGTCACGAGGAGAACCTGATGGTTTAATATGGCCGACCACATTCTCTAAAAGGGTCAGGGTTATTGGTTCGAATCTATCGAACACAGCCAGGCAGGGGACCAAGCAGGAGGGGTCAAAAGCAGGGGCTGAAATAAGGGCCCTTGTGGTAATAACCTTATTTATAAAAAACTGCAGGAAGTCATTACAAAGTTCAGTAGAGGCTTCCAGACAGACAGGTTGTGGGACCTTCAGGACAGAGTCAATAGTTTTAAAAAGGACATGTGGATTATTATGATTGGACACAATAATATCTGACAAGTGTTGTTTTTTGGCCTCTTTAACAGTGTTCTGGTACTGACGTTGACAGTCCTTTAAAATGTAAAATGAAACCTCCAGTTTATCCTTTTTCCATCTCCATTCAGCTCTGCGGCACTCCTGTCTGGTTGCAATAGTTTTTTCATTAAACCAGGGTTCAGATCTGGCTTTAGGCCGCACCAGTTTAGATGGTGAGGGACCAGACAAAGTGCAGCCCAAATACCCCGATGAAGAGAAAAATAAATGGACTTAATGTTCCCTTGCCCGGACGTGGGTCACCGGGGCCCCACTCTGGAGCCAGGCCTGGAGGTGGGGCACGCGGGCGAGCGCCTGGTGGCCGGGCTTTTACCCATGGAGCTCAGCCGGGCACAGCCCGAAGAGGAGACGTGGGTCCCCCTTCCCATGGGCTCACCACCTGTGGGAGGGGCCAAAGGGGTCGGGTGCAATGTGGGATGGGTGGTGGCCAAGGGCGGGGACCCTGGCGGTCTGATCCTCGGCTACAGAAGCTGGCTATTGGGACATGGAATGTCACCTCACTGGTGGGGAAGGAGCCTGAGCTGGTGTGTGAGGCTGAGAGGTTCTGACTAGAAATAGTCAGACTCACTTCTATGCATGGCTCTGGAACCAGTTTCCTTGAGAGGGGCTGGACACTCTTCCACTCTCGAGTTGCCCCTGGTGAGAGGCGCCGAGCAGGAGTGGGCATACTTATTGCCCCCCAACTTGGTGCCTGTGTGTTGGGGTTCACCCCGGTGAATGAGAGGGTGGCCTCCCTCCGCCTACGTGTGGGGGGACGGGTTCTGATTGTCGTTTGTGCTTACGCACCAAACGGCAGTTCAGATTATCCACCCTTTTTGGAGTCCTTGGAGGGGGTACTGGAAAGTGCACCTCCTGGGGACTCCCTTGTTCTGCTGGGGGACTTCAATGCTCATGTGGGCAATGACAGTGAGACCTGGAGGGGTGTGGTTGGGAGGAACGGCCCCCCTGATCTGAACCAGAGTGGTGTTCTGTTGTTGGACTTCTGTGTTCGTCATGAATTGTCAATAACAAACACCTTGTTCAAGCATAAGGGTGTCCATATGTGCTATTGGCACCAGGACACCCTAGGCCGCAGCTCGATGATCGACTTTGTCATCATCTCATCTGATCAGCGGCCACATGTCTTAGACACTCGGGTGAAGAGAGGGGCGGAGCTGTCCACTGATCACTACCTGGTGGTGAGTTGGCTCCGATGGTGGGGGAGGATGCTGGTCAGACCTGGCAGACCCAAACGTATTGTGAGGGTTTGCTGGGAACGTCTGGCAGAGTCTCCTGTGAGACGGAGTTTTAACTCCCACCTCCGGGAGAACTTCGAACATGTTCCGAGGGAGGTGGGGGAAATTGAGTCTGAGTGGACCATGTTTCGTGCCTCTATTGTCGAGGCGGCTTACCGGAGCTGTGGCTGCAAGGTTGTCGGTGCCTGTCGCGGCGGCAACCCTCGAACCCGATGGTGGACACCGTTGGTGAGGGATGCTATCAGGCTGAAGAAGGAGTCCTATCGGGCCTTTTTGGCCTGTGGGACCCCGGAAGCAGCTGATGGGTACCGGCAGTCCAAGCGACATGCGGCGCGGGTGGTCGCTGAGGCAAAAACTCAGGCATGGGAGGAGTTTGGAGAGGCCATGGAGAATGACTTCCGCACGGCTTCTAGGCGATTCTGGTCCACCATCCGGCATCTCAGGGGGGGAAAGTGGTACGCCACCAACACTGTTTATAGTGGGAGTGGTGTGCTGCTGACCTCAACTCGGGATGTTGTGGGTCGGTGGGCGGAATACTTTGAAGACCTCCTCAATCTCACTGGCACATCTTCCACTAAGGAAGCGGAGCCTGGGGACTCTGGGTCGGGCCCTCCAATCTCTGGTGCTGAGGTCACCGAGGTGGTTAAAAATGTCCTCGGTGGCAGGGCCCCAGGGGTGGATGAGATTCGCCCGGAGTTCCTTAAGGCTCTGGATGTTGTAGGGTTGTGTTGGCTTACGCAACTCTGCAATATTACGTGGACATCGGAGGAAGTTCCCCTGGATTGGCAGACCGGTGTGGTGGTCCCCCTATTCAAAAAGGGGGACCGTAGAGTGTGTTCCAATTACAGGGGAATCACGCTCTTAAGCCTCCCTGGTAAGGTCTATTCGGGGGTTCTGGAGAGGAGGGTCCATCGGATAGTCAAATCTTAGATTCAGGAGGAGCAGTGCGGTTTTCATCCTGGCCGTGGAACACTGGACCAGCTCTACACTCTCAGCAGGGTCCTGGAGGGTGCGTTGGAGTTTGCCCATGTGCTTTATGGACTTGGAGAAGGCGTTTGACTGCGTCCCTCTGGGAACCCTGTGGGGGATACTCTGGGAGTATGGGGTACCAGGCCCTTTGATACGGGCTGTTAGGTCCCTGTATGACCGGTGTCAGAGCCTGGTCCGCATTGCCGGCAGTAAGTCGGGCTTGTTCCCGGTGAGAGTTGGACTCCGCCAAGGTTGCCCTTTGTCACCGATTCTGTTCATAACTTTTATGGACAGAATTTCTAGGCGCAGCCAAGGTGTTGAGGGGATCCGTTTTGGTGGGCTTAGGATTGCATCTCTGCTTTTTGCAGATGACATGGTCTTATTGGCTTCATCAGATCGTGATTTACAGCCTTCGCTGGAGCGGTTCGCAGCCGAATGGAACACGGCCGGGATGAAGATCAGTTCCTCCAAATCCAAGGCCATGGTCTTGAGCCAGAAAAGGGTAGAGTGCCCTCTCTGGGTCAGGGAGGATGTCCTACCCCAAGTGGAGGAGTTCAAGTATCTTGGGGTCTTGTTCACGAATGAGGGAAAAATGGAGCGTGAGATCAATAGGAGGATAGGTGCAGCGTCTGCAGTGAAGCAGGCACTGTACAGGTCTGTCGTGGTCAAGAGAGAGCTGAGTCAAAAGGCGAAGCTCTCAATTTACCGATCGATCTACGTTCCTACCCTCATCTATGGTCACGAGCTTTGGGTTGTGACCAAAAGAATGAGATCTCGGATACAAGCGGCCGAAATGAGTTTTCTCTGCAGGGTGTCTGGGCTCTCCCTTAGAGATAGGGTGAGAAGTTTGATCATCCTGGAGGGAATCAGAGTAGAGCCGCTGCTTCTCCACGTCGAGAGGAGCCAGTTGAGGTGGCTTGGGCATCTGTTTAGGATGCCTCCTAGACGCCTCCCTGGTGAGGTGTTCTGGACACGTCCCACCAGAAGGAGGCCCAGAGAAAGACCCAGGACACGCTGGAGGGACTATGTTTCTCGGCTGGCCTGGGAACGCCTCGGGATTCCACTGGAAGAGCTGGCCCAAGTGGCTGGGGAGAGGGAAGTCTGGGCCTCACTACTTTGTCTGCTACCCCCGTGACCCAACCCCAGATAAGCGGAAGAAAATGGATGGATGGATGGATGGACAGTTTAGATGGAGCTACACAGTCCAATATGGTTTGACAGGAGGAGTCAAACCAGGAGCTCAGCTGTTCGGTGTCAGCAGCAGAGCCAGAGGGAGCACAGAGCTGTTCAAAGGCAGCAGAGAACTGACCAGCAGTGGAGGGGTTAAAAACTCTACGTCGCTGGGCAGGAGCGCAGGATTTAGTTGGAGCACAAGAAAAACCAACATCAAATAAAATAGGTCTATGGTCAGAAATCACATCATCATATACTTCCATGTCGTTCACAGACAAGCCGTGAGAGAGAACCAGGTCCAACGTGTGTCCATGTTCATGTGTGGGACCAGCCACCCACTGAACCAGGTTAAAAGAGTCAGTGAGGCTGAGAAAGTCCTTCACCAGTGGTTTCTCTGGGCAGCATACATGTATGTTAAAATCCCCAACAATAAGGACTCAATCATAGTTTATCATTATTCCAGTCAGGAAATCAGAAAAGTCATTCAAGAAATCCTTATTATATTTAGGGGCTCCGTAGATGACAGCGCACAGCACGGGGTGTGAGCGACCCACCTCAAATAAAATCAAGTCAACTTTATTTATAGAGCACATTTAAAACAGAACCTGTTATCAAAGTGCTTAACAACAACAACAACAATCAATGAGTAAATTAAAGAGAAGAAAAAAAAAATATATATATATTTTTTTTTATATATACACATATATATATATATATATATATACACACACATATACATATATATATATATATATATATATATATATATATATATATATATATATATATATATGTGTGTATACATATATATACTAATAATAATAATAACTGGAGAATTAATAAAAATCATTTAAAACATGGGGTCACAGATTAAAAAACACTAGATCAATTTACACTATATGAAATGCCTGAGAAAACAGATGTGTTTTAAGCAGGGGTTTGAAGTGAGGAAGGGAGGTGGCCTGCCTAATGTTGGGGGGCAGGTTGTTCCAGAGTTTGGGCCCCATGACTGAAAAAGCCCAATCTCCTCTTAGCTTCAGTCTTGTTTTTGGAACAGCCAAAAGCAGCTGATCAGATGATCTCAGGGCCCGAGAGGGAACGCAAGGTTCCAGAAGCTCAGAGAGGTAAAGGGATGCCAGGCCATTTTAGCATTTGAAGATGAACATAATAATTTTAAAGACTATCCTCGTTCGAACAGGGAGCCAGTGAAGGGAGGCCAGAACTGGAGTAATATGTTCAGACCTACAAGTTCCGGTTAAAAGCCGAGCAGCAGCATTCTGGTCGAGCTGAAGACGTGAGATGGAGGCCTGGCTGATCCCAGCATAGAGTGCATTGCAATAGTCCAATCGGGTCGTGACAAAGGCGTGGACTAGTTTCTCAAGGTCGGGTCTGGACAATACTGGCTTGAGCTTAGCTACCTGTCTGAGTTGGAAGAAACTTTTCTGCAGAACAGAGTTGATTTGTTTGTCAAACTTGAAGTCAGAGTCTAAAACCATACTGAGATTTTTACCAGACTGCTTCAGATATGGCTGAAGAGAGTCCAGGTTAACAGGATCAGTGATGGCAGCTGAGCTAGGGCTAAAAACAATTACTTCAGTCTTGTCATTGTTAAAACTTAAGAAATTTGAAGCCATCCAGGCCTTAATGTCGTCCAGACATTTTAACAGAGGGTGAATTGAGCAAACGTTGGTTTCACAGGCAGGTAGATCTGGCAGTCATCAGCATAGCAATGGAATGAAAGACCATGTTTCCTTAGGATGGACCCCAGTGGGAGCAAATAAAGTGAGAACAGAAGGGGTCCAAGAATCAAACCCTGTGGGACCCCGCAAGAAAGAGGTAATGAGGCAGATACATTATTACCAACCTTCACACAGAAACTCCTGCCACATAGGTATGAGCAGAATCATTCTAATGCAGCACCTGTGATCCCAACCCACTGTTCCAGCCATGATATAAGGATACTGTTGTCAACAGTATAAAAAGCAGCAGTAAGGTCCAGGAGCACAAGTACCACAAATTGACCAGAATCGTTTGAGATCATAATGTCGTTACAAACCCTTACTAATGCTGTTTCAGTGCTGTGGAGTTGTTTAAAATCAGATTGAAAAATCTCGAAGATTCTGTTCTCATTCAAAAACTTGTTTAATTGAATGAAAACTATTTTCTCCAGGATTTTGGACAGGAAGGGAAGTTTTGAGATTGGTCTGAAATTTGAGCAAGTCGAAGGGTCAAGTCCAGGTTTCTTAATTAACGGATGAACTACTGCATATTTGAAAACATTGGGAACCACACTTGTCACAATACTACTATTTATAATAGTAAGCACAGAGGGTCCAATTGTGGGTAGAACTTGTTTGAAAAATGACGCAGGAATGGGGTCAGCAGGGGAACCAGAGGGTTTCATCTGGCCAACGACTATGTTTAGAAATGGGAGTGAAATGGGTTCAAACTGTTTGAAGACAGCTGAGCAAGGGACAAAGACAGAGGGATCAGTTGTGGACTGGGGGATGGATGACCTAATCAACTCTACCTTATCAGCAAAGTATCTGGTAAGGTTGTTGCAGATGTCAACGGAGGCCTCCATGCTGGCAGACCGAGGCATGTTTAAAATGGAATTTACGGTATTAAAAAGAACACAGGGATTATGACTGTTTGAAAGATTATCAGAGCATCGTTAAATCTGAAAAGAACAAATACTTCTCCCAAATCATTGCTTCAAACACGTTTTTAATATAATAAAAGAAACCTGTAATTTGTCCTTTTTCCACTTGTGTTCAGCTCTCCTGCATAGACGTTTGGCTGCACGAGTGGTCGTGTTCAACCAGGGGTGTGGTGCATGCTTTGGTCGCCTGATTTTTAGCGGGGCCACGAGGTCTAAAATCTTAGAGCAGGTCGCATCATGCCTACTGAGCAGCTCCTGCATACTAATACAGGCAGAAGTTTCAGGGACTGAAGCAGCATCAGTAAGGAATGCAGAGGATAAAAGAGCAGCGATTGAAGAGTTAAATATCCGACAACTCTTGGCTGGAGCAGGGGATTTAGACTCATGAATAACAGAAGTTTCGAATGAAATGGGTTTGTGATCTGAAACAATAGCGTCCCCAATTTCCAGATTAACCACAGATAAACCGTGAGACAGAACTATATCAAGTGTATGGCCCTGTTGATGAGTTGGACCAACAACATTTTGCACAAGGTTGAAAGATTGTAACAGATTTATAAACTCCTGCACCAAAGGCTTGTCAGGACAGCAAACGTGCACATTAAAGTCTCCCAGAATCAAGACCCTGTTGTAATTTAGCAGTATTCCAGTCAAAAAGTCAGAAAATTCACTTATGAAGTTTTTGTTGTACAAGGGTGGTCTGTAGATCAGGCAGCACAGTGTTGGGTTGGAGCGGCCCAGCTCAAAGTACAGCAGTTCAAAACTCTGAAAAGCTATAGCCTGTAGCTGTCTGCAATTCCAGAGCTTTTTAAAAACTGTTATTAATCCACCACCCCTACCAGAAGTCCTTGGAGCATTAAAAAAGGCACAATCCACCAGCAAAAATTCAGAAAAAACACTTAACTCACCAGGGACGAGCCAGGTCTCTGTAACAAACATGAAGTCCAGTTCATTGGAGCAGAAAAAGTTGTTTAAGATGAATGTTTTATTTGCCAGCGACCTCACATTCAGCAGAGCAATCTTTGTAGGACCAGTAGCTGAAGGAAAAGCTGAGCTCGGAGCACAGATCAGCTATTTCAGATTTTTGGAGTTTGAACCGCGCCTCCTAGGACCAGAGACGCCGCAGCTGTGCGCGCGCCTGCGGCGAGAGCCAGGCTCGACTACGGGGATCAGGCAGGACCCAGCAGGATCAGCGAAGCACCCAGACAGGTGAATATCCAGCAGATGGTCGGCAGGAGATGATGCAACAGACAGTCCGAAGTTGGTTAAGTTCCACTGGAGATGGTCGAAACTACCGCGGCCGCACGCACGGCCCGTACCAGGCCCGGGCACCTGGAGCGAGCTGGAGTTGAGTGGGTCAGCGAAACATCTGGATGGACAGTTTAACGTCTGATTGTCAACAGCAGATGACGAGGCAGCAGAGAGCTTGATGCTGGCTTTAATCCTCACGAGATGGCCGGCACGTCTCCCATGGCGCCTGGAGCGATGTTTTCGGGCGGGCAGAAACGCTGCATGCTTCAGGTGAACCAGGACATCAACAAGCAAAGGGGGTGGGGGTCCCGATCAAAGTGGTCGAACAAGGTGGGGTTTGCAGTAGATAAATGTATATTTAAAAGTTGTTGGCGATCATAAACAAGCAGTGAGTTGATGTCAGTGAAGAAAAATGACAAAAACAGAAAAAAAATTATCAAAACAGACAGAGGTGAACGGCAAGCCACCAGCACCAGCGCTATCTTCCCAGAAGTCATGGGAACTTTCTCCAGCTTCGTGAAGCTGGAGAAAGAAGACGGTGCAGTGCACTGCTTGCATTTAAAACTGTTTTTATAAACCACCGCCGTTCCTCCTTCACGGCCTGACATCAGAGGGGAGCTTAGATAAGAGCAGCCATCTGGTAGAAGTTCAACAAAAACACTGGAGTCATCAGTCTCAACCCAGGTCTCTGTGATGCAAAGCAAATCCAAATGACGGGAACTGAAAAAGTCCCGCAGGATGAAAGTTTTGTTTATCAGAGATCTGGCGTTCACCAGGCCAATCCTGGTAGAAACCGCAGCATGTAAACTGATGGACACTAGGGCCCGGGGCAGCGTCTTCAGGCTCTGCAGGTTCACTCCGCGCCGGTGGAGCTGAGAGAACCAGGAGGGGTGGGGGCGAACACCCGCATCCAGGCCGGTGACAGGTAGCAGGCAGCTGTCAACAGGATCCAGGAAATGCCACAGCACAGCGAAAGACGGAAATAATCAATTTCTTGTCTGAGAAATGGATGTAGAATGGGCCAGGCAGATCTTTATTTTAACCAGCTGTCCTCCACATTTACCATGGTAACGACAACGTTTCCGCCGGGGGGGCAGCGCAGGTGCCCGGAGGAGATGAGCTGGGACTCCTGACAAGAGCGGGGGTAAAGTTTTCTGTCCACCATAATCAAAGGCATTGAGATTGCCAAAAACATGTCGAATATCCAGGAGGGACAGACAATTGTACACAAGCACAGACTTAGTGCTGAGCACAAAACAGAGAAATAAAACAAAACAAACCAAGAGCGACAGACGGACGGCCACACACACACTAGCGCCATCTTGGATATCTATGTGGAGAGTGATGGGAAGATGAAGGAGTATTTTGAGGAGCTAATGAATCAAGAGAATGAAAGAGAAAGAAGAGTAGAGGTTATAGAAACTGTGGACCAGGAAGTGGGAAAGATTAGTGAGGGTGAAGTCCAGAAAGGTCTGAAAAGAATGAAGAAGGGGAAGGAAGTAGGACCTGATGAAATACCAGTGGAGGTTTGAAAATGTCTTGGAGAGATGGCAGTGAGGTTTTTAACTCAAATCATCCATCCATCCATTTCTTTTACCTGCTTCTTCCATTTTGTGTCACGGGGGTCGCGGGTTCCCATGTCCAGCAATCACTGTCCCAGGGGTGGGGTACACCCTTTACGGGTCGCAAGTCCATCACAGGGCCACACAGAGACAAACAACCATTCACTCTCTCTCCCACCTAGGGACATTTTAGAGTTGCCAATCAGCCTAACATGCATGTTTTTGGTCTGTGGGAGGAAACCGGAGTTCCCGGAGAAAACCCATGCATGCATGGAGAGAACATGCAAACTCCACCCAGAAAGGCCCCTGGACCAGGGTTTGAACCAAGGACCTGCTCACTGAGAGGCAGCAGCTCTACCAGTTGTGCCACCGTCCTGCTTTTAACTCAAATATTCAATGGAATATTTGAGGGTGAGAAAATGCCTGAGGAATGGAGATGAAGTGTTCTGGAGCTCATTTTTAAGAACAAAGGTGATGTACAGAATTGTAATAACTACAGGGTAACTAAATTGATGAGTCACACGATGAAGATCAGGGAGAGAGTTATGGAAGCAAGACTTGGATGACATGGTGGCAATTTGTGAGCAGCAGTATGGTTTCATGCCAAGAAAGAGCACCACAGATGTCATCTTTGCTTTGAGAATGCTGGTAGAGAAGAACAGAGAAGGTCAGAAAGAACTCCATTGTGTCTTTGCGGATTTAGAAAAAGCATATGACAGAGTGCCGAGGGAGGAGGTGTGGTATTGCTTGAGGAGATCTAGAGTGGCAGAAAAGTATGTTAGAGTGGTACAGGGCATGTATGAGGACAGCAGGACAGTGGTGAGATGTGCTGCAGGAGTGACAGATAGCTTCAAGGTGGAGGTGGGAGTGCATCAAGGATTGGCTCTGAGCCCCTTCTTGTTTGCTCTGGTGATGAACCGTCTAACAGATGAGGTCAGGCAGGAATCCTCATAGACGATGATGTTTGCAGATGACATTGATCTGTGGTGAGAACAGGGAACAAGTGGAAGAGAACTTGGAGAGGTGGAGGTATGCACTTGAAAGAATAGGAATGAAAGTAAATTGTAGTAAGAAAGAGTACATGTGTAAATGAGAGGGAGGAGGTGGAACAGTGAGGCTACAAGGAGTAAAGGTCACAACGGTGCAGGGCTTCAAGTACTTGGGGTCCACTGTCCAGGAAAATGGGGAATGTGGTAAAGAGGTGAAGAAGAGAGTCCAGGCAGGATGGAGTGGATGGAGAAAAGTTTCAGGAGTGATTTGTGACAAAAGGGTGTCAACAAAGGTCAAAGGAAAAGTTGACAAGACAGTGGTGAGACCAGCTATGTTGTATGGTCTGGAGACAGAGACATGGACAAAAATACAGGAGAAAGAACTGGAAGTGGCAGAAAATAAGATGTTGAGGTTCTCCTTAGGTGTGAAAAGGATGGAGAAGATTAGGAATGAGATCATCAGAGGTACAGCACAGGTTGAACAACTGGGAGTTAAAGTTAGAGAGGACACACTGAGATGGTTTGGACATGTCCAGAGGAGGGACAGTGAGTATACTGGTAGAAGGATGTTAGAAATGCAGCTGCCAGAAAAAAGACAAAGAGGAGACATATGGATGCAGTTAGAGAGGACATGGAGGTAGTTGGAGTGAGGACAGAGGATGCAGAGGACAGAGTGAGATGGAGGAGGATGACTCGCTGTGGTGACCCCTGGAGAGGGAAAAGCTGAAAGGAGGAGAAAGAAGAAGAGGAGGAGGAGGAGGAGGAGGAGGAGGAGGAGGAGGAGGAGGAAGAAGAAGAAGAATAGGAAGAAGAGGAGGAATCAACACAGCACTGTACAAGTTGGAGATCAATCTAATAATGCCCAAAATTTTAGGTTAGTATAAGTGAATTTGATTGTTATAACAATTAATTTTAGAGTCAGGTGGCTGTGGGAATCACTTTAAATGGATTGAGTGAGAGTGGTGGCACAGAGGTTAGAAGATGGGCCTGTGATCGGAAAGTTGCAGGTTCAACTCCCAGTACCGTCAACATCAAAATGTGGGTGGAAAAGGTGAAACACCCACACCTCCCTCCACCCTCATTCGCCCCACTCTGGGCCCCTGAGCAAGGCCCTTAACCACCACCATCTGCTCCCTAAACAGGTCTCTCTTGAAAATGAATTCTCGTGGCTCAATGAGACTACCTGTATAAATAAAGGGTAAATGAAAAAATTTTTTTTTCCAAAAGTTTAATTTTAGTTGTCCATTCAGTAATTACTTTCAGCAAGTTTTGTTACATTTTCTCCAGTTATTTACAAGATAGTTTGCTAACAGACACGTGAACGACCCATGTGCAAACAAAGGCAAAGCCATAATTATTGGCCTTCACCATTCAGTGTTGTGATCATATGTTAATTTGTAAGAAATGCATAATGATACTTTGCATATGTTTTTGCACAGCAAAAACAGGAGCGTTAATTCAACTCAGAGTTAAATTTGACACTTTTTCTGAGTTTATATAATTCTCACAGATCCTGAGTTTTTTAAAAGTACACTTTGAAAAGTGTTAATATTTTAACTCTTTAATGGTGTTAAATATTTGACACCCTTGGTGTTGTTTATGACACCACTTAATGTGCACGTTTAACTCAAAATAATGTTATTCCCTTTCACTGTAAGTGTTAATTTTTTTAATACACATTGTTATTTTATGACGCAATTAAATGCTTTTAAAACTCAAATTGTGTTATTTCTTTATTATTGTACTCTATCAGTCCCCAATTGGGAAATGAATTCTCTGCATTTTTCCCATTGCGTGTGTGGGTGCGCGCATGTGGGGTGGGGGGCTGCCGTCTGGGGTGCCCTGGGGTTGTTGGGGGCCTTGCTCATGGGCGCAGGGTGGGTGTTGCACCTTCCTCACCCACATTTTGCTGTTGCTGGTCAGGGAGTTGAACCTGGGTTGGCTGGAGACTCTTGATCACAGGCTCACCCTCTCTAGCCTCTGCGCCTCCACTCCCCCTTTTGTTTGTGTTTATTTTTTATGAAACATATTTTTAACACTAAAATTGTGTTATTTCCTTTCACTACTGTGTTAACATTCATTGTTTTGTTTTACAAAACATTAAAAGTGCATTCTGTGTTTACTAGCCTAACATGCAAGTCACCAAATCTGAAAATTCTTGTAGTCGCCTGCAGGGCTGCAGAAAGTTAACACACAACACACTCTTTAGTTACGTCTGAAGTTCAAATGTGCTGACCAGCAACAGTGAGCAAATTAAATAAAAAAAATTAAAAGAAAACATTTTTTCTTTATATTAATTTTTTTTATTAAAAAATAAGCAACTTCCCAGCACCGTAGGAATTAGCACTATAATAAGATCAGTCACAACTTTAACGTTGATCAACTCCACCTGGAGTGACTCTAACTCAGTCACAGGTGTTAACGTTTAACTCGCTTGATTGACACCACTCACAGAACTTTTTGATCACCACAAGTGTTAAAACAACTCCCAAATCAACACCACCAACTCAAAATTATTAACACTGAAAAAACAACACTACAGATTTTGCTGTGCTTTATTAGTATCGGTGTGTTTGTTAAGAAAATGTGTTTGCCCGCTTTTCTTCCAGCTTCAAGAAATTGATAGGTCTTCTGAATCCAGCTTGTTTTACATGAATGTGTTCATACAGGCAGAAATCCTTGGACAGAGCTGATGAATTGTTTTATGTACAAAGATTTCACTGATTCAATCTTTCTTTTAAAAAAAGCTCTTTAAAATATCCAGTCATTTTACAGATTGTGTCCATTTAACCAGTGGTTTATTATTCACAACACTTACAGTACTTTTACAGCTTTTTGCTGCCCCTGTCTCAACTTTTTGATATTTTTCTGCCATCAGCAGTGCCAGATTCATTTTTGAGGTGTGGGGTGTGTGTGTGTGTGTGGGGGGGGGGGGGGGGGGGGGGGGGGGTGTTTTGTCACCCTGGACTCTCTGTTCAAACGCTCCTTGAATGTCAGGCGCGCATGTTCAATATTGCCACACATTAATGTAAATCGGTACTTTCACAGTCGTCAGATTTTGAAAAGTTTGAAACAAAAGTATTTATTTTGAAAATTATATATTATATATATATATATATCCACACACACATGTAACAAACTGCAGTAATAAGGTGTTCTTTTTTCACTGAGTGGTGTAGATAGAGCTCTGTTTATGTCGTTTAATCATTTGTGGAGAACTTCTGGCAAAAGTGCCAATTTTTTCACTTTTTTTAATTTTACACTAATTACCGTTGTCTTTAAAAAAAAAAAAAAAAAAAAAAGGGCAGAAGTTTATTGGGGGGGAAATGGTTCCGTGCACAATGGATGTCTGGAGAGATTGTGACGGCCGTTTCTGAGTGACATGCATTCTGAAATCGGAACAGACCTGTTGCCACCGGTCCTGAATGATTATTTTTTTCTTTTGTTATTTCAGAGATGAGAAAGTAAGTTCTCTTCTTCTCCTCTGGCTAAATTTTTTTTCCAAATCGACCTGCCACAGCAGCAGAGTTGTAAACTCCAGCTGGCTTTTGGAGAAACCTAACTAAGGAGAACTTCGACATCTTCATTTCTGCCACTTACAGATCTGTCTCCTGTCTTTTTGTCCATGTCTCTGTCTCCAGACCATACAACATAAATGGTCTCACCAATGTCTTGTAAACTTTTTCTTTGACCATCCAGATACACCGAGCACTACTGTTTGCTAACACTACAAGTCATGGGATTAGCTTACTTACCGCCATTGTTTGACATTGTACGACCATGAACTTCTGTGATAAATCCACATCGCCAAATATTATTCCTCGGTATGCAATGGAATATGTAGTATAAAGCTTGGAAAAGTACTAGAAGCCAAGGAGTTTGCATGTAGCTATTTAGCTTCTTTGGACATCAGTGCCGAAACTCCAGAAGACGCTGACTGGCTGGAATGAAAGTTCGCCTGTGATTTCATTGGTTGCATTTTTTACCTTTTCGTAAACTTCCGTTGTTGTTACAACGTAACATGTAATGTGACACAGGTCTGTTTTGACTGGGGGCGTGGGGGGTGGGGGATCCTTCCTTCACTCTGCATGCATACAGACAGATTGCAGAGACCGCTGCGCTCGGCAGTTTATTATAAAGCGGGAGGTAACTAGATATTTTGCTTGGGCATTTGTGCAGTTGCCCTAACTGCGCAGCATAGATATTCTTGCATGTAGAGAATGTGTGAGCAGTGCACAATTGCAGAGGCATGCAGCTTAGATGGAACATTGGACCATAGCCTGTGTAAATGTCTGGGACCAGCTGACGGGCAGGGCCGTAAAGTGGGGGGGGGCAATGGCACCCTGGCCCCCCGTTCCGGTGCCACTACACATAAAAATGACCATTTTTCTCTAAAAAATGTACAAGTTTTTGTTTAAACATTTGATGTTTACTATGTTCCATAGTGAATAAACTATGAGTATGAGTAAATAATAAAGTATGAGCTTACAAGTCACTGTACTCTGTTTTACTTACATTTTACAATACATCATATGTTCTTTCTGAATTTTGGTTATAATAAATTATAATAATGCTAGGTTTCATGACAAGAACCACTGTAACTGAAAAAAAAAGGCCCCTGGTCATTCACCTTGTTGCTTCTGACTCTTTCAGCGTAAGAACTGTAACATTCTTTTTCCACAAGAAACCATTACTGTTTTTGTTTCCCTATTCAAATAAAGGTCTGTGTTTATATTGCTGTCATTTTTGCTGCGGCATCTTTATTTGAAATTCATCCGAAAGAAAATGAGTGTGCAATCTGAAACAGAAAAAGCATTTTCTTAGAGTTGTTTGATGTAATTTTGTGGAGAAACTGCCAAACTATTTTTTCCAGCAGCATTATTTTTGTAGATGCCATCCAATTCTGAGACAGGTATTGTGTTCCTACTGTGGCAGAAACTGCATATCAGTGATCAAATGGCCTAAAGCTGGTGTTGCTTTACCCTCTGCCACCAAAAGCAAAAACATGGCAATGTTTTAGCTCATGTCTGTGTGTCTGTTTGTGGCATGAGCAAAACTTCCTAAGAATCATTGAACAGATATTAAGTACACTCTCACAGAGTGTCTCATTAAACATACATCTATCAGATTTTAAAGTCTTATGGAATCCAAGATTCAGATGAACACAAAAGGCTCAAAGGTAAAACTAAAACTGATTTAATAACAAAAGAAACAAGCTGACATGGCAGTGAAAAAACACTGCAAACTTTCTCTGAAATACACAAGGAAGCAAACATGGATGGTCGTTGAAGACACAAAGCACAGACATGGAAGTAGCACAACAACAGAATATAAAGATGCCAGACAATTACCAACACCTGGGGAAGTACAACGAGGATCAGGTGAAAGTAAGAGCGGCAGGAACTGAACTACACGAGGGGAAAACACTACGGAAGCTGAAATAAAATATCAAGAGCGCAGAAAAACAACACACAAGACACAGATCATAAGAGTAACCCCCCGCCCACACGCACACGCACACACACACACAACACACACACACCTCATGTGCAGCATGTGATGAAAATGACAATGAATTGACTTGAACTTGAACATCACATTCCTGGTAGTGGTGACATCATCAGAATCAGAATAAGCTTTATAATCATTGTATCGGGATACAGTGAAATTAAGTTTGTACAGTTGTCCGAAAGACGGGCGGAGAGCACGTTGCTGCTGATATAATAGCGTGGTCCTTATTCTTTATCAGAATACTTTTAGATAGAAAAAGGTAAGAGCCATGACTATGGATAGTGGCATTACAAAAAAAGATCTCTTCACATCTTGTCCTATCAGAACATGGTTTGAGACATCAAAAAACTCTACCAGCAAACACACTTATAAACATGATTACATTTGCATTTGATGTTGAGATTTGTCCATGAAGCGCTTTCAGATAGGCCACAGTCCTGATGTTCATTTTCATTTAATTTATTTATTTAAATTAGGACAATGTGTCATGATGCACACTTTTGCTCTTTGCTAAAACTCTTTTCACTGCTTGGGTTCTAGTTTTCTCTATGTTCATTTGGTTTCTGTCAGCTCTGCTTCCTATCTGCAGCTTTCTGTCTGTCACACCTCCTCTCGCTGCAGCTTGTTAGCGTTCATGGGAAACCCCTGTGCTCTGGTGCTTAAAAGCTTCTCTCCCTCACAGTCTGGTGCCAGAATATCGAAAGACCTTGGTGAGTAGTCTTCCAGCGTTTCTCTTTAGTATCCTCATCTTGTTCACAGTCTCCTGCCTGCCCCTTGACCTCTGATTTTTGTCTTGCCCTTTTTGTACCTCTGCTCATCAGCCTTTTTGCTGCCTTTACCTGCTTGTTTTTGGACTCTGAGTTTTGCCTTGCTCTTTGGTACTGTCGCCTTTATCAGATCCTGTTGCCAACCTTGTTTCTGCCCAAGACTCTGCCTCTGGATTGCCCACTCAAGACCACCTTCGCACACCAATCCTCGATGACGATTCCGCACTGTTCAGCGCTCTGACTCCGGCCCATTCAGCCTTTCAAGACCCCGCTCTGGCTCCTTGACCACCAACACCAACCGAGAGTGGCAGCTCTTTGTTTATTAATAAAAGCTTTTTAAACCTCTTCTGGATGCAACAAAGTCCATGCTCAATAATCCAGGTATACAATCCAAAATTTTTCAGTCAGGCCATCTGGACAGTTTCTTTTTTTTTTTTTGTGCTGAAACGTTTTGCCTTTGGTCCGGAAGGCTTCCTCAGTCAAGGAAACACACAGCAAAACTGATTCTTCCCCCAACAGCTCACTCCAAAGTGGAAAAAAACAGTTCTGCTTGTGATAAGATGGTCTCTTTGGTACGCCGCCTCCTCCATTGCTGGCCCTCTTCCTTGTTGACAGTCTTGTCAAACTGGTTGAAGACAACAAAGTCATCTTCTGGATTCTTGTGGTTCTGATCCAACCTCAATCATTACAGTATATTCTGGCCAAATGGATCACCCACAAGGTTCAGAATGGCGAGCTGGTGTCAAGGTAGCCATTAGTAAATTAGAGAATGGCATGAATGAAAATGAAATTTTTTTTCATTTACCCTTTATTTATCCAGGTAGTCTCATTGAGCCACGAGAACTCATTTTCAAGAGAGACCTGTTTAGGGAGCACATGGTGGGGGTTAAGGGCCTTGCTCATGGGCCCAGAGTGGGGCAAATGGGGTGGGGGCAGGTGTGGGTGTTTCACCTACCCCACCCACAATTTTGATGTTGTCGGGGCCGGGGCGTGAACCGGCGATCTTCGGATCACAGGCCCACCTCTCTAACCTCTGCGCCACCCTTCCCAAAACATGTCCCCTCAAAATCCACCACCACAGGATCCTGCTTCTGGACTTGTACCAGCTGGACCACAAGCTACAGTACCGCACTAGCCATGCTTGACACCATCTGAGTTATTTAAAGGTGAGCCAGAACAATGTCGGCCATTTTTAATTCAGTGCGATATCCATTTTCAGCTACAGCCGTCCTATTTTCTCACCGAATGTTCCAAGGTGGCATACGTGATATTGCTGTTATCTGGCAAGGCCAAGACCTGGAGGACCTCCGAATGGCAACATAACTCAAGGTGTTGATCCTCTTTTGCTGATTTTTCTAAAGAACTGTGTAGAATTTTTGACCCCGTGCTCCCTGAGAGGGAGGCGGCACGTCGACTTTTTTCTATCAAGCAGGGCAGCTGCAGAGTGACAGAGTACATTATTGACTTCCACGCCACCACCATGGGCAGTCATTGGAACGAGGAGGCTCTATCTGATGCTTTTTTCCGGGGACTTTCTGATGAGATCAAGGATGCCCTGGCAACTAAGAGGTACCCCGACACATTACAGGAACTTGAGGACCTTGCCAACAGGGTGGATCTGAGATTGAGAGAAGGAGCCAGGGAGAAAGACTAAAGGCCACAAAGAACCATGGGTGAGTTCAGGCCTCCTAAAGTTCCATTACCTGTTGGTCCTCCTTCTCTGCCACCTCAGGAAGAACCCATGCAAATTGGCCGCAGTCGCCTGACCCCAGAGGAACGAGAACGAAGATGTCGTAATCATCTCTGTTTCTACTGCTGCCAAGGTTCACATTACATCTCAATGTCCATTAAAAGGCCAAGCTCAGCAGGTGCGAGGAGATGCCTGCTGAGTCAGACCTGGAACCATTCAATCTGCTCATCTCTCACCATTCCTGCCAAGCTCTCTCTGGAGGGTAGGGATCCCATCCAGATCCAGACTTTCATCAACTCAGGGGCTGACTCTGAATTCATCGATCAGCACTTCGTGACTGCCACAGGTATCAAGCGTCTTCCCTCACCTAAACCCCTGGCTGTTGTCTCTCTCGACGGTCACCCACTTCACTCTTCTTCACTGATCACTGAACCTGTGTATATGAGTCTGGGGGGCAACCACAAGGAGAAACTGACGTTTTTTGTGATTGATTCTGGGGGCAACCTGGCTGTGCAAACACAACCCCCAGATCGATTGGAGGCGTAAGGAGATCTTGGGGTGGTCCGAGAAGTGTTTATCGACCTGCTTGTTCGAGGCAGTTCTTCCATCAATCTCCGCTAAGCAGATCGAGGAGACCTACCCAGATTTGTCAAAGGTTCCTAAAGTTTACCATGATTTAAAAGAAGTGTTTAATAAAGCCAGAGCAGCTTCGTTACCGCCTCACAGACCTTATGACTGTGCCATTGACCTGATTCCTGGTACCACGCTTCCTAAAGGTGCACTATACTCATTATCTTCTCCCGAACAAACCTCCATGCAAAATTATATTAAAGAAACTTTACAAGCAGGTCTCATCAGACCATCAGCTTTCCCAGCCGGTGCTGTTTTTTTCTTTGTTAAAAAGGACGGGTCACTCAGACCCTGTATAGATTATAGGGGTTTAAACAAAGTGACTATAAAGAACAAGTACCCCCTTCCCCTCATGGTTTCAGCTTTTGACCTCATTCAGGGGCCCACCATTTTCTCAAAACTTGATCTTAGAAATGCTTACCATTTGGTTTGAATCAGAGGGGGATGAGTGGAAAATGGCGTTTAACACGCCAAATGGACACTATGAGTACCTAGTTATGCCTTTTGGTCTCACTAATGCCCCTACCATGTTTCAGGCTTTGGTAAATGATGTACTTAGAGACATGATTGATTTGTTTGGGGGTTTTTTTTTGTTTATTTGGACGACATTCTCATTTTTTTCTGAAGACCCACACACTCACCAGAAACATGTTCGTGCAGTATTAACCAGGTTCCTTCAGAACAACTTATTTGTAAAAGCAGAGAAATGCAAATTTCATCAATCTTCTACTAAATTTCTAGTTTTTGCCATTTCACCCAATCAGATTCAAATGGACAGTAACAAGGTTGCTGCAATGTCAGACTGGCCCATACCCAAGGACAAAAAACAACTGCAGAGATTTTTGGGGTTCGCCAATTTTTATAGGCGATTTATTAAGAACTTCAGCAGTATCGCCAGTCCTCTCCATGCACTCACATCATCCACTACTAAGTTCACATGGACTTATGCCGCTGACTCTGCCTTTCACAAACTCAAAGCTTTATTCTCACCCAACACCCAACCAGTGAACCCAACTCTGACTGAAGTACAAAGCCTCCTCTGCGAGCTGAAACAGTCAGGGCCACCGAATACTACCTACCATTGGTAGTTCTTGGTAGTTCAAGGTGTAGAGATCCAAGGATCCCACACCAAAGATGCTGTACTGTCGTCGGGGACAGATAAACCAGCAATCAAGGACGGAGCCATGGACGGCCCTAAGAAGTCCTCTGACCCCTCCAGGCTGCTCGCAACCCTGTCAGTACAACCTACAGCCGAGGTGATTGCAGTCAGACGTGCACAGGCTACAGCCAAGCCGGCTGACAACACAGTCTCTGTACAACCCGTGCTGACTGACCCAGACATCATCCAACTTCAATAGTTGGATCCTGCAATAAACTCGATGATGCTGTACTCGACTGACCCAGGGAAAAACACTCCATCCAAAGCCAACCTGGATTCCGATCCAGACCTTAAAGTCCTCTTTCAGCTGCGCAATCAGCTAAAACTACTCAAGGGCAACCTAACTTTAGCTCATGGAGCGACGTCCTCACCCGTGTTAGTGGTCCCCCATGACCGAAGTGGGGTGACGTTAGTTAGGGTAATGTTACCAGATGCAATAACGTGATCAAATCTGACATTCAGAGTGAGTGACGCACCGAAACGTCGTTTCCTAATTGATTAATCACTACTTTTGTCAATGTTGAAACGTTGTTTTACTGGTTGCTTAGTCACTATTTTTGTCGATGTTGAGACATCGTTTAATTGGTTTTTGGTATTGTTTCTGAACACTCCAAACAAGAATGAATTTTGTGTGTATTTTAGTTAGAGACTAAGAGGACTTTAACTCTGCCAACATGCAGTTCATTTGTTAAAATGCAATCTTTGAGGAGTCAATGTAGGTTAATGCTACCTTAAGTACCATAATCTACATTGGTCTCACAACACTTAAGCCGAACCTACTTGAACAATCCTATTCGGGGGAAGCTAGCTAATCCTTCAGTTGAGTCTCGCCATAGACTCCAAAATATTTAGGGGAAAACCAAAAAAACCAAACCTCAAGTTGTTCGTCTAAAAGGACAACAGCCAATTGAACCAAACTATATTTTGCCATGTAAATCTAACTTAAACCAAGTTAGGAATGGAAAAATAGTTTGGAATGCCCTTCTATAGGTATAAATCCCTATATGAAAATTTTTCACCATGACCCACCCTTTAAACTGGTAACTTTAGCTGATCTAAACCATGATAGCTTACACACCAGGTGCATATAGGTTAAGGTCTTATGTAAAATCCCACTCATAAGCCCAACTAAAACCACATAAATGCATAACACATAGAACGAGAATGGCACCCACTGGGAACCACCAGCAGCAACCTTCGCTGAAGGGACCTACAACTCCAACGTGGGTCTCCAATCTTCATCCAGTGGTCGCCTCTGCAGTTCAATCAAGGGAACCCCTCTGCATGCTGATCAATAAACACCTCCAATCGTTGTGGATTTATCATTGTGGATTATATGACTTTTTTCCAATGGATTACAGACTTTGTTTCCAAGGGGTTAAAGCATTGCTACAATGGAATTACCAATAAAATTATGGAATTACCAACAACATTATGGAATTACCAACAACATTGTGGAATTACCTAAACCGTTGTGGGATTACCTTCTTTGACTTTTGTTTTCCTCTTGCTGGATTACGTCAAGCTCAAGGACATTCGGAGGCGTTCATGTTGGAATTCATCCCCATGGACAGGCGATGATTTCCAAAGGGGGGACTGTAGTGAACTAGGCCTCCGATCAAAACCTGCCTCTGAAGACCTTCATGGGACAGGAACTGTTATTTCATTGATTTGAATCCAGAAATACAAATTAGCTCATCCAGAGACTTTCTAATTGTATCCTGAACTAATCAATTGAAAGATCACTCTCTTTTTATATTATCATTACTATTTTACAATATCTTGATAATCAAAAGTGTGTTTAGTTCATACCATTTCTAAATGTTGAAGTGAACCACTCATTTTAAATCAACTGTGAAACAGTATTAATGATTTTTTTTTTATCCTCATTCAAAGTAGAACTCAAGTTAAATGTCTATTTTACAAAGTAATTATGCATTTTTGATCTTCTGTCTGAAATGAGAAGAGTGATGTCGGTCAAAAGTCGGAGACAGTCGAAAACAAGTTATTGGAACAAGCTGTCGTGTTTTTTAACCTCTCAGACTGTAAACAAGAGAACTGGCACCTGTAGTGTTTCTCACTTCGTCAAAACATTTCTCTGTCTGTTCCTAAACATTTCTGATGTTTTCTCGACTTGTAAAAACCATTTGACGTCACTAAAACCACACCCCTGTTGGTTCCTTCAACTAATCAGGACTTAATAAAAGTGACCGGAAGCAGAACTCTTTAAAAGTCGACACTTCCTGGAACTGTTAGTTCAGTTAGTTCTTCTGGTTCTGATGGAGTTCGGCTGGAGTTCCTCTGAGTCTTTTGAGTTCTTCTGAGTTTTTCTCAGACTCAGTCTTCTGAGTCGAGTTGGGATTATGGAGTCTTTCACATCTGAGTGGAACCTCTGACGGACTCACAGCTCGCTGTGTATCCACCCGGGAGATGAGCGTGTTGTTGAACGGAGTACCGTCACTACTTCGGACGATTCTCAGCCGTCCTTACCAGAGATGCTGAAAGGTAGCGTTGAAATGGAACTACGTACCGGAGCTGACCTATCTTCTGCAAAGGTAACGAGTCGCTTCACTACCTAGTGTACCGGGGCTGAGCTGGGGTCGGATGAAGGGTGCCATTCCTCGTCAACATACTTTCGCTCATCCATCTTTTCTCTCCATTTAAACTCCTTCATTTCCCATCTGTAAACTTCTATCTTGCCAGTAATTAATCCAGATGCCTTCGGAAATGTCTGTTGTTTTTATTAAGTAAAACGTGCCAAGTTTTATTAATCAGAGCCCATCAGTATAATCAAGTGTACAATGTTTTGATGTTAAATTTTGATTCTGTTAATAAATGACCACATTTATTTTGAGGGGTCAAAGAAAATTAACGTCTCTTGTCACTGATTAAACCATCCACGCACAGTACCTCTGTCACATATCTGTCAAGTAGCTCGAAAAAGAGAGAACCCATTATTAAAATATGACTGTAGTGGAGCTCTGAAGCTAACCAAGCTAATCGAGCCTTTTAGCACACTACACACGACTTCTGCTTTCGGTTTTGACCATCGCCTGCACGACAACGCCTCCTCGTCTTCTCTTCCGGTACCTCCTGTCTTCTGCTCTCCGGTTTTGGACCCAGGCTTGTGTGACCACGTCTCTTCGCTCAACGGACTCTCCACCCACCTGTCGCTGTGGCCGGCTGCAGCCCCTCACTGGACTCAGCCTCTCCTGTAGCAATCTGGATCAGTTTGGACCTTGTCAGTCTCCAGAACCCCCAAGCTCATCTGAGATGGTTAGTGGTCATCCTCATTCTGACTTTTGCTCTCCATTATCTCCTGCACGACCACTAACCGATCTCTGTCTCATAGACTCATTCCTGATCCGGAACCAGAACCCAAAATCAGTACCAGAACCCATAGATATAAACACTAGATCCTTCATTGGCTGCTGCGGCGCAGGATTTTCGGCCGCCATCTTGAAACGGTTGTCCTTATTTGGTTAAAGCAGAAGATGTCTCAGCACTTCGCAGCTTATTTCTGTTCTAATCGACGAACTGTTGACGTCAGGTCTCGTGGGATAACTTTTCACAGTAAGATGAACATATTATTGTTAGTATTTTGTGAACAGAATATTACTGTACTGTATTTATGTCCACCAGCTGATGTGATGTTCAGTGTAACACAGTGTTCAGCTGCAATGAAGCTGACTGAGATCTGATGACAGGAATATTTTTCTAACAAGCATACTCACTATTTCAGCAGCTTTGGTTCATTATCAACAGATATGCATCATAATTGGAGTTTTGTTTAAGTTCTAGGAAATAAAAAAATAAAACTAGGGAGAATATAGGAAATAGAAAATAAGATTGACCTCCTCTGTACAATGTTTTTGTGTAGACACAAATCTCCTGTTTTCATTTTGAAGGTTTCCCAAAGAACAAGATGTGAGGAAGAGGAGGAAGTATCTTTGAGGAGGATTCATCTGAGCAGTGAGGATTTTAAACTGGAGGATTCTGATCAAACTGATCAGACTGTCCGACTGAGAGATGGTGTGGTACCATCGGTTCACCTTCAAAAAGTAGGAGCATCATTATAAGTTCATTAGAGTTCATAAATGTACATATTTTATTGTCAGTCACAAGGTGAGACACCTCCATGTGTTTATATGAACAGGTAACTAGAGACTGTAAAGTTCATATTCATGATGATTTTTCATTTCAGCTTGAAAACTGCAGGACTACAGGAACTCAACAAAAGCTGGAGCTGCTCTGTCTGTGGCCTCTCAGGAACGTGCACGTCACACACACACAACCTTGGCCTCATGATGTATTTCTATTTTAAACTTTTATTTTTTCATTTACCCTTTATTTATGCAGGTAGTCTCATTGAGTCAACTCATTTTCAAGAGAGACCTGTTTAGGAGCAGATGGTGAGGGTTGAGTGCCTTGCTCAGGGGACCAGAGTGGGGCCAATGAGGGTGGAGGCAGGTGTGGGTGTTTCACCTTTTCCACCTCATTTTGATGTTGACGGTACCGGGAGTTGAACCTGCGACTTTTCGATCACAGGCCCATCTTCTAACCTCTGCTCCACCACTCCCCCACATAACATCATTTCATAATGGTCATATTAAAATCTCACTGGTTTCCTTCCAGATGTGTTAAACAGCTGCTGGTCCCCCTGATGTTTCCAGGTGGGTGTGGTCAGTGGATGAAAAGCCTGGCATGAACAAGATGATGCTGGAGATCATCATTTGAGGAGAGCTCCCACCTTCTAACTGTGAAGAACAAGAGCAGCTCAGTGATTCCCTCAAGGCTCAGTGAAGGTGCTGAGAGCTGCAGAGAGGCTGATCCATGGAGCTTCAACACAGCAACCTCCAAACATGTCCACCCTCACACACATCGTCCATGAAGACACTGGACCAGAGCACAAGATAAGAAGACACTGATAACAACAACAACAACAATAGACATTGACAAATGATTCAGACAAGTTTTAATTGTTTGTTTGTTTGTTTTACAATTGAAAAACAGTTTGTTGTCCACTGTTGTCACTCTTTGTTAAAATCCAGGTCTCTTTTGTAAGTGAGTCCTATTGGCTCAGTGGGACTAACCTGTATCAATAAAGGTTGAATGAATATAAATATATACATAATGATTTATTCAACCTTTTATTTATACAGGTTGGCTTCATGGAGCCACAAGGACTCGTTTACAAGAGACCTGCTCCAGACAGAACAGTAAACAATGGTAATGATAAACTACAGTAAAAATGATAAGAGATGATATATATATAGAGAGAGAGAGAGAGAGAGAGAGAGAGAGAGAGAGAGAGAGAGAGA
>NC_056509.1:6436849-6457743 GCF_014905685.2 Nematolebias whitei
AAATGATTTAGTTAAGGTGTCTAGTATTCTCAAGTGTGTTTTATTTGTAGACGATGCTACTTTCTTTTGTTCGGGTAAAGACTTAAATCAGATGTTTGAATTAATGAAGATTGAGTTTGTAAAAATTCATACTTGGTTTAAATTAAATAAATTATCACTTAATCTAGAAAAAACAAATTATATGATATTTAGTAAAAAAAAGCCATCTATAGATTTTCCTTTTGAAATTGATGGTGTTGTGATAGAAAGAGTGAGTGAAGTAAAGTTTCTGGGAGTGATTGTAGATGATAAATTGACATGGAAAAAACATATTAATTTTGTAAGAACTAAAATTTCCAGGTCTATAGCAATGCTACATAAAGTACGAGAATTTCTGACTGATAAAGCATTGTGTCTACTGTACAATACAATTGTTGTGCCACATTTGATTTATTGTGTTGCTATCTGGGGTACAGCTTGTAAAACTGCAACCAAGTCTATTTTTATTTTACAAAAAAGTGTTATAAGAGTTTTCGCAAAAAAGCATTATCGCCATCCTTCAAGTATTTTGTTTTATCAACTGAAAATTCTTAAGTTTTATGATTTTACAATATTCTATTATTTATGTACAAGGCTCAGAACCAAAATTTACCATCAAACATACAAGTGTATTTTGTCAAAAGGAATAGTTGTTATAATTTAAAGGGAACAGATATTTTTGTAAAGATGAAATATCAGAGTCAGTCAGAGTCAGAGTCAGAGTTTCTTTATTGTCATTCGCACCTCATGTGGTACATGTGGTGGAGCGAAATTATGTACACAGGGTCCCAGTTACATCCAACAATAAAATGTATAAGAAAAACAGTAATAACATCTAAGATATGAACTAAGAAAAACATCAACTAAATATACACTAAGCACTCATAACATAAAACATTGAACATCAGCACAAACATGAACATGAGTCTGTGAGCAGATGTGCACGCATGAACACATCAACATTGAAACAGATCAGCAGCAACATGAAACAGATCAGCAGCAACATGATATGGTTTTTCACAGTGATTATTCTAGTTAGAGATTCATGAGTCTAACAGCCTCAGGGTAGAAGCTGTTCCTCAGTCTAGTGGTTCTACACTTAATGCTCCTTAACCTCCTTCCTGAGGGGAGTGGGGCAAAAAGTGTGTGTGCTGGGTGGGTGGGGTCCTTCATGATGCAGGTGGCCCTCTTCCTGCATCTGGAGGTGTAGATGTCTGTGATGGTGGGGAGACTGACTCCAACAGATTTCTGTGCAGCCTTCACCACTCTCTGCAAAGCTTTTCTTTCTGCAGCTGTGCAGCCTCCATGCCACACATTGATGCTCGAGCACAGGATGCTCTCCACTGCACACCTGTAGAAGGAGGTGAGGACTGAGCTTCCCAGACCAGCTCGCCTCAGCCGTCTGAGGAAGTAGAGTCTCTGATGAGCTTTCTTGATCAGGCTGGTGGTGTTGTTGCTCCAGCTGAGGTTGTCATTCATGTGTACACCCAAGTACTTGTAGCTGGAGACCACTTCCACCGCAGATCCTCTTATGTTCAGGGGGGTGTAGGTGTTTTTGTTCCTTCTGAAGTCCACAATCATCTCCTTTGTCTTCTTCACATTGATGTGAAGGTTATTCTCTCTGCACCAGCTCTCCAGGTGTTCCACCTCCTGCCTGTAGCTGGACTCATCATTGTTTGTGATGCATCCCACCACCGCTGTATCATCTGCAAACTTTACAATGTGACAGCCTGGATGGGTAGCTGCACAATCATATGTGAGCAGAGTAAACAGGAGGGGGCTCAACACACATCCCTGAGGAGAGCCAGTGCTGAGGGTTATGGTGGAGGAGGAGAGGTTGTGGATCCTCACTAACTGTGGTCTGTTTGTTAAAAAGTCTAGTACCCAGTTGCAGATGGAGGGGCTTAGTCCTAGTGTGGATAGTTTGTCCATCAGGGTTTGGGGGATCATGGTGTTGAAGGCGGATGTGAAGTCCACAAAGAGCATACGGACGTAAGAGTTTTTCTGCTCCAGGTGGTTGAGTGCAGTGTGGACCACAGAGGAGATTGCATCCTCTGTTGATCGGTTCTCACGGTATGCGTACTGATGAGGGTCCTCGTTGATGTTGATGGTTGTTTTGATGTGAGTCATGACCAGTTTTTCGAAGCATTTAGCGACTATCGGGGTGAGGGCCACTGGCCGATAGTCATTCAGACCAGTCACTGTAGAGCTTTTTGGGACTGGGATGATGGTGGCAGTCTTCAGGCAGGTGGGAACTGTCTCCAGGGTAAGTGAGGTGTTAAAGATGTCTGCCAGCACCTCACAGAGCTGATCAGCACATTCCTTCAACACTTTTCCGGGGATGTTGTCTGGGCCAGTTGCTTTGTGCGGATTAATCCTCCTGAAGGTACTCCTTACTTCTGCTGAGGTCACGCTGAGATGCTCTTCATCCGGTGGTGAGGTGAGTCTGGTGCTGGGTGGTCTGTTCGGGTCTTCAAAGCGTGCATAGAACTTGTTGAGGGCATCAGGCAGAGATGGGTCTTTGGGACATTGTTCACTCCTTCCTTTATAATCTGTTATGCACTTAATGCCCCTCCACATGCTCCGAGGGTCTTGTGAGATGAATTGACCCTCGATCCTCTTTGCATATGTGGCCTTGGCCCTCTTAATACCAGCAACCAGCTCTTTTCTTGTCCTACTCAGCTCCTCTGAGTTTCCAGACCTGAAGGCAGTGTTCCTGGCTTCCAGCAGGGTACGCACCTCTGCATTCAGCCAAGGTTTTCTGTTTGGGTAGCTTTTAACATTTCTGATAGTGGAGACTGTGTCAGTACATGTACTAATGTAACCCAGTACTGAGGATGTGTATTGGTCAAGATCAAGCGAACCTCCATTTTCAGCAGCTTCTCTGAAAACCTGCCAGTCTGTTCGATCAAAACAATCTCTCAGTATGGGGCCACTGTCCTGGATCCAACATTTAACTTTCTTTTGAACCGGTCTGGAGCGTCTCAGCGGGGGCATGTAAGCAGGAGCCAGGAAGATTGAGATGTGGTCTGACAGTCCTAGGTGGGGGCGGGGTTCGGCTTTGTATGCATCTTTTACGTTCGTGTAAACACGGTCCAGCGTGTGGTCTCCACGTGTCGGAATCGTCACATGCTGATTAAAGCTTGGGAGACAGTCCTTTAGATTCACGTGGTTAAAGTCTCCGGCTACCACGTAAAGAGCCTCGGGGTGTTTGTTCTGCAGCGAGCTGATGATATCATGAAGCTCCTGCAGTGATTCATTAGCATTAGCGTCCGGAGGAATGTAAACAACTGTGATAAAAGTCACTGTGAACTCTCGGGGTAGATAATGTGGCCGACATTTCACTGTTATTTGCTCCAAAGCCTTCGAGCATGAGCTATTTACAACAGTACAGTTCGTGGACCAACTTTTACTCACGTAAATGCATACTCCGCCCCCCCGTGATTTCCCCGTTAGCTCGCTGCAGCGGTCCGCTCGAAAAAAAAGTCTGTCATCCAGCTGGAAGACTGAGTCCGGCGTTTCACTTGTAATCCACGTTTCCGTGAGGCAAAGCACCGCACACTTCTTCATCTCTTCTGAGGCGCCCGCTCTCAGACGAAGTAAATCCACCTTGTTGTCCAACGAGCGGACATTCGACAGAAAGAGAGACGGCATGGGAAGTTTACCGGCTTTAGCGTTAGCTCGTAGCCTCACCATAACCCCCGCCCGGCATCCTCTCCTCTTAAGCCGGGAGCAGCGCTTCCTCTTCTGCCCGCTGGAACGCCTCTGCTGCAGCTTCCAGGTAGATGACTTTAAGATCTGCATTCTGCCGAGCGTAGCTTTGAGTTTGTTGCTGATTTCTGCTATATTTCGTGGCAAATCCGCTCCTATTCTCATCAGTTCGGTTCGGCTATAGTTCACACGCATAAATCGCGCAGAGTCAGGCACAGAGTCAATATCAAAACTTCTAAAAACTGGGATGGTACCGGGAGCCTGTGAAGCTGCAACTGCTCTGAGCGCGGCCATCTTGGTAAATATAGAACAAGTTTTAAGGGTAGGTCTACTTCGATCAAGGGAATTAGTTTATGGAATGGTTTGGATAATGATATCAAAAAGGAGAATTCATTAGTTGTATTTAAAAAAAGATTAAGAATGTATTGATGATGAAATATATTTAAGTTGGATAATGGTATGGAATTATAATGAATTGTGTTAAGTTTTATGGTTGGTTGTATTATGTATTGTTTGAATAGATTGTTTTGAATTGATATTGTTTAGAAGGGGCAGAAATTATAAGAATTCGTTCTTCTTCTGCTGCCTTTCATTTTATATGTATCTTATTTTATTTGTATGGAATAAGTCTTGTTTTAACTGAAATGAAATGAATGAATGAATAAATAAAATAAATAAAATAAATAAAATAAATAAAATAAATAAAATAAATAAAATAAATAAAATAAATAAAATAAATAAAATAAATAAAATAAATAAAATAAAAATACGGGCTAATAGTCACATTATTGATTCCTGTAATTACCCATCAGTCACGAAAAACTCAAGAAAATGTGATAATAATATTGTTATTGATATCAGGAATTCAGACCAACCCTGGACCCCCCCACCCCCACCCCCCACTCATTACAGCACACCAGATGGCTTTAAAAATATGTTAGGACATCATTTTCTGCATGTAAACACGCATAGCCTTCTGAGAAAACTTGATGCCTTGAAAATTCTGGTCAGTTCTTTTGAGACAGATGTAATCTTCATCTCTGAAACCTGGCTCAACAAATCTGTCTTGAATAAAGGCCTGGCAATTGATGGATTTAATATTTATTGCTGTGATCCTCAAAAAAGTGGGGTGGAGTCGCTAATTACATCAGAGATTCTCTGGATTCTAGTCTTGTATAAGCTAAAACAATCCCAAACCAGTTTGAAGCCTTAGCTGTAAACATCACTTTGAATGGAGGCCAGATCTTTAGTGGGTTGTTATCATCCACAGCCACCCCCCCCCCCCCCCCCCCCCCCCCCCCGGTCCTTAGCATCCCCACCCCCCCCCCCCCCCCCCACCCACCCCTAATCCTACCTCACTCAGCAACACCTGAGGCTCTGTCCTCCCTGATAGAATTCCTTGAAAATTTCAAATTCAAAGATTTTTTGGCAGGAGATTTCAGCATTGGTTGGGACAAGTAGACCCCCCTCTTTGATAAATTTAAGGAATGATGCCTGTCACTCAATCTAACCCAACTCATTGACTCTCCCACTAGACCAAATAAAAACTGTCCTGAAAAATCTTCCACTTTTGACCTGTTTCTAACAAATATGCCTCACAAATTCCCTGGTACAGGTGTATTTGCTGACATTTGGAGTGGTCATTGTGTAATAGCGGCTCTCAGAGATATTAAACTTCCAACTTCTAAGCCCAAATTAATTCAAAAAAGGGATTTGAAACGTTTTTGTGAACAGTCATTCCTCTGGGATTTATCTCACTTTGACTGGCATGGTATTCTATTAACTGACGATGTGAACATAGTTTGAAACTATTTTCATAATAGTTTCATTTACTTTGTAAACAAACATGCTCCTTTTCGTCTATTCAGAATAAAGGGATGAGACATCCCCTGGTTTACTCCTGAGCTAGCTGACCTCCTGCATAAGAGAGACCAGCTTTGGGCCGTAGCAAGAAAATCTGACTCAGACACTGACTGGTTGAGTTTTCGACAGCTGAAGAATTCAATTAAAATTCAGTTTATTTATATAGCGCCAAATCACAACAAAGTTGTCTCTGGGCTTTTTACAGGAACATTCACATACATAAAAAGGCAAATAGTAAAGTTCTCTATCTAAGGAAGCCAGCAGACAATTTGAATCATAGATTTGTTGCAGTCTCCCATCCTGAGCAAGCACAATGGCAACAGTGGAAAAGAAACACTCCCTTTTAAAAGGAAGAAACCACCAGCAGAACCAGGCTCAGGACAAGCGGCCATCTGCTTTGACCGTCTGGTTGAGAGGACAGAAAGGAGAGACAGACGAACACAGAATGGTAGGTCCAGATATAGGTCCAGGTATAAGTGCAGGTGTACATGAAAGACAAAAAAACACATGTTAAGGATAGAAAAAATAATTATAAATACAAAACATGTTGAGCAGCGTACGTAAAGAAAGTAGTAGAGTACAAAAGTTTGGTCAGTTTGTCCTCCAGCAGTCTAAGCCTATAGCAGCATAACTAAGAGACAGCTAAGAAAACCCAAGCTGACCCTAACTATAGGATTTAGCAAAACAGAAAGTCTTAAGCCCAGTTTTAAAACTGGATAATGTGTCAGCCTCATGGACAGAAATTTCAAGTTGGTTCCACAAAAGAGGAGCCTGATAACTGAATGATCTGCCTCCCATTCTGTTTTTGTAAATTCTAGGAACCACAAGTAAACCTGCAGCCTGAGAATGAAGTGCTCTGTTAGGAAAATATGAAACAATAAGATCTGTAATATAAGATGGAGCCAGGTTGTTGAGAGCTTTGTAGGTTAGAAGTAAGATTTTGAATTCTATTCTGGACTTGACAGGGAGCCAATGGAGAGAAGCTAAAACTGGTGAGTAATGATTTATCCTACTAACTCCAGTTAAGACTCTGGCAGCAGCATTTTGGATCAACTGAAGATGTTTTAAAGAAGTATTTGGACACAAAGAAAATAAATCATTGGAATAGTCCAGTCTAGACGTGACAAATGCATGGACCAGTTTTTCTGCATCATTTTTAGATAAGAAGTTTCTAATTTTAGTGATATTACACAGGTGGAAGAAGGAGGTTCTAGTAACGTTTTTAATGTGGGGGATAAAAGACATGTCCTGATCAAAAATAACACCAAGATTTTTAACATTAGAGCTGGAGGACAGATTAATGCCATCTAAGGAGGGAGAAAGACTGAAACATTCATTCCTAAGGTGCTCAGGTCCAAAAACTAAAACCTCAGTCTTGTCTGTGTTCAACAGGAGAAAATTAAGGGTCATCCAGGTTTTTATGTCTTTAAGACATTCTTGTAGTCTAAGTAACTGATTGGATTCATTGGGTTTAATGGACAAATATAATTGTGTGTCAGCAGCATAACAATGAAAATGTATCCCATGCTGTTTAATAATTTTATCTAATGGAAGCATAAGAATAATAGTATTGGCCCAAGCACTGAGCCCTGAGAAACTCCATGACTAACTTTGATGTATGAAGAAGATTTATTATTTACATTTACAAGCTGGAATCTATCAGATAGATATGATTTAAACCATTTTAGAGCTGTTCCTGTAATCCCAACATCATATTCAAGCCTCTGTAGTAAAATATTGTGATCAACTGTATCAAATGCAGCACTGAGGTCTAACAGGACCAGTATAGACACAAGTCCATTGTCTGAGGCCATGAGAATATCATTAGTTACTTTACTAGTGCCGTTTCTGTGCTATGATGAGCTCTAAACCCTGAATGAAACTCTTCAAACAGATTATTTCTTTGTAGATGTTCACGCAACTGACCTGCAACTATTTTCTCTAGAATTTTTTAGATGAATGTTAGGTTAGATATAGATCTATAGTTGGCCAGAATTTCTGAATCAAGGTCAGACTTCTTAAGTAAAAGTTTAATTACAGCAACCTTAAAGCGCTGTGGTACATAACCATCCATTAAAGACAAATTAAGTAGATCCAAAATGTGGACATTAATTAGAGGAAATACCTCTTTAAACAGTCTGGTTGGGGTGGGATCTAGCAGGCATGTGGATGGTTTGGATGAGGTTATTATTTTTGACAATTCAGAGAGCTCAACAGGACAAAAACTGTCCAAACATAAATCAGGCTCTAGTGAAATTTTTAAAGTTGCCTCATTTGACAGGGGACTAGAAATAGTAGAAGGAAAGATGGTTTGAATTTTCTCTCTAATTGAAATAATTTTATTTATAAAGAATCTCATGAAGTCATCACTACTTATCATGTATCCTTACTTAACGTAAGGATACATGGTTCAACAGAGATGGGACTTTTAATTTGTCTAGCAATAGTACTAAACAGAAACCTAGGGTTATTTTTATTCTCATCTATTAAAGATGAGTAATATAAAGTTCTAGCATCACGGAGAGCTTTTTATATGTTAACAGCTATCTTTCCATCCATCCATCCATTATCTTTAACTCGAATCTTCCATTTTGGGTCACGGGGGTCACCGGTGCCCATGTCCAGCAATCACAGTGCGAGGGGTACACCCTGGACGGGTTGCAAGTCCATAACAGGACACATAGAGACAAACGAGACAAACAACCATTCACTCTCACTCACACCTAGGGACAATTTAGAGTTACTAATCAGCCTAACATGCATGTTTTTTGTCTGTGGGAGGAAACCGGAGTACCCGGAGAAAACTGACACATGCATAGAGAGAACATACAAACTCCACCCAGGAAGGCCGCTGGACCGGGATATGAACCGGCAACCTTCTTGCTGAGAGGCAGCAGCTTTACCAGTTGTGCCACCGTGCTTCACGACTATCTTTCCAAGTTGAATAAAATTCTTCAACATTAGTAGAGCGTCATTTTCTCTCCTGGTTTCTAGATGCCTGCTTTAAAGTACGTAATTCAGAATTGAACCAAGGAGACAGTTTCCTTTGATTGATTACTTTCTTTTTCAGTGGAGCAATTTTATCAAGTGAAGTTTGCATTGAAGTTGTAAGATGATCAACTAGATGATTTAAGTCACTGTTCTCTGATGCATTACTCTGCAAGACAGAGGAAAACCTTAATGGAAGAGTATCCTGATGCATGCTCAATAATCCAGGTAGAAAAATCTAAAAAAGTTCAATCTGGTACTCTGGACATTCAAAAAAACAAAAAACGAAACAAAGCAAAAAAATCTAGATACATTTCATCTTTCATCCGAAAGACTTCCTCAGTCTGAGGTGCTGTATTCTCCTCAGTCTCTTAAATAGCACCTTCTCAGAGTGGATCAACCAGTTTGCTGCTGACAACCAAAACCAGCTGCTCACATGGTCAAGAAGGACCATCAGCCTAACAATGGATCATTAGCACCTGATGGCTGTTTAATGTTCACAGAGGGCTGAGTGATACTAGCAATCACAGCATTGTAAGAGGGGGACAATTGAACCCGGAGGCCTCCACCCCTGTTTAATGATGAACGATTTCTTTTCACAAAGATGGCCTCCTTTACTTCTTCTCTCAAACCATTGTTCCTCTCTGTTCAGGATATGAACATCTTCAGGAATGAAGATGAGTGTAGACCGTAAAATCCTGGCCTGATGATGTTGATCTTCTGTGCTGGGCCATCCTTTTGGCCAGTGGCTGTTTAGTTTCCCTGATGTAAGACTGATCACATTTATTTTTTTGGTTTTTTGAATGTCCAGAGGACCAGATTGAACTTTTTTAGATTTTTCTACCTGGATTATTGAGCATGCGTCAGGATATTTTGAACCACTTGGGCCAGGATTGCCTCAAACTAATAAGAGAGTTTGAGAAAACAGCAAGGAAGAGGGCAGACTACAGGAACCACTTGCGATTCAACCTCAGATGTTAACAAAGTGGCATCATTCCCAAGAGCCTGGAACTAAAATCATTGGTCAGCGGGCACCGGGCAAGCAAGATCCTTCAGAAGGCACAGACCCAGCTGCTGAAGGATCAGGTGAGACAGACCAATTTTACTATTGAGGCCTTGTAGGCCAAAGAAGAGCACATTAAACAAAAACTAACAACGTGCCTAGATCAGACCACACTTCAGCAAGTGATGGACGGTACAGATCAGGCACGTTTAGCACAGCATGTCAAGTCCAAGACTCGACAACAAAATAAGTTTAACTTACTAATAACTCATCAACACCATCACTATTCCAATAACAACACATTCAGTGTAGGACAACACTCCAGTAGTCAATTACATGCCAGGGAGACAGAAAAGTAGGTGAAGAATTTATCTGACAGACAGCTCACCCAGCCAGAGACAGAGATTCTTGCCAGGGGACTGAACTTTGTGGTTGCACCAAATAGAATTCCTCTGGTGGAGATGATCACAGCCACAGAATCAGCCATCCGCAACAACAAAATGAAAGAGGCTGAAGCAGAACAGCTCAGAATCAAAGTTTCATCCTACCTCAGCAATGCCAAACCACCACCTTCCAACATCAGTAGAGAGGAGAGGGATGCACTCACCACTCTTAGCAAGGACAAAAACATCATCATTCTCCCAGCAGACAAAGGAAGGTGCACAGTGATTTTGAACCAGAAAGACTATCATGAGAAAGTTATGACACTCCTTAGTGACTTAACCACTTATGAACCTCTGAAAAAAGATCCAGGAAGTGGTTAGAAGAAGAAGTTAATAGATTGCCTGAAAAATTTGGAGCAGGACAAGGCTATTGACCGTATTCTGTACCACAGACTGTACCCAGGGGAGGCCACACCTAGTCTGTATGGTTTACCTAAAATCCACAAACAAGGTGTACCTTTAAGACCTATTGTTAGCATGATTAACTCTGTCACTTACGTTTCCAAATATCTGGCGTCTGTACTCATCCCTTTAGTTGGCAGCTCAGAACACCACATACAGAACACCATGGACTTTGTGGATAAGGTGAGGGATGTCATCATGGAGACTGATGAAACAATGGTCTCTTTTGATGTCACATCACTCTTTACGTGCATTCCTGTTGATGATGCAGTAGAGGTGGTCAGTTTAAGATTAAAATCAGACACCACTCTGAGCAGCAGGACCACGCTTTCCACAGAACAACTGTGTCAACTCTTGAAACTGTGCCTGCAGTCAACCTACTTCACATATGGGGAGCAATATTATAGGCAGAAACATGGGTGTGCTATGGGGTCTCCAGTTTCTCCTATTGTTGCCAACCTGTACATGGAGGAGGTAGAAAAGAGAGCCTTGACGTCCTTTTCAGGGACACCACCAAGTCATTGGTTCAGGTATGTTGATGACACCTGGGTAAAAATTAAATCTCAGGAAGTCCAAAATTTTACTGACCACATCAACTCTGTGGATAAATACATCAAGTTCACACAAGAAGATGTAAAAAAATGGCAAGTTGGCTTTCTTGGACTGTGAGGTCTCAGTCTCTGATAGAGGACATTTGCAAACCGAGGTGTACGGCAAACCCACCCACACACACCAGTATTTGCAGTTTGACTCTCATCACCCTTTGGAGCACAAGTTAGGAGTCATCAGGACTCTGTACCACAGAGCAGACAGCATCCCCACTAGCTCAGGAGCCAGGCAGAAGGAGAAATCCCACACAAGACAGGCTCTAGAGCAATGTGGATATCCTAACTGGGCCTTCCTGAAAGCAGAGAAGAAACCCAAACAGGACTCCAGTCAGCCATCAGGTGAAAAGGAGGAACCCAGACCCAGACCAGTGGTCATTCCATATGTTGAGGGAGTATCAGAGAAACTGAGACGTTTATTTTCTAAACATAACGTCCCAGTGGCTTTTATACCCCAAAATACATTACGGCAAAGACTGGTTCATCCCAAAGATCCAGTCCCCCGGCACAAACAGAGTAATGTTGTGCATGCTGTTCAGTGTCAGGAGGGCTGTGATCAGTCTTACATTGGGGAAACTAAACAGCCACTGGCCAAAAGGATGGCCCAGCACAGAAGATCAACATCATCAGGCCAGGACTCTGTGGTCTACACTCATCTCCAGGCCAGCGGTCACTCTTTCAGGGATGAAGAAGTTCACATCCTGGACAGAGAAGAACGATGGTTTGAGAGAAGAGTAAAGGAGGCCATCTTTGTGAAAAGAAATCGTCCATCATTAAACAGGGGTGGAGCCTCCGGGTTCAACTGTCCCCCTCTTACAATGCTGTGATTGCTAGTATCACTCAGCGCTCTGTGAACAGTAAACAGCCATCAGTGTGCTAATGATCCATTGTTAGGCTGATGGTCCTTCTTGAGCATGTGATCAGCTGGTTCTGGTTGTCAGCAGCAAAACTGGTTGATCCACTCTGAGAAGGTGCTATTTAAGAGACTGAGCTGAATACAGCACCTCAGACTGAGGAAGTCTCTCGGATGAGAGACGAAACGTTTCTACATTTTTCTGCCTTTTTTTTTTTTTTTTTGAATGTCCAGAGGACCAGATTGAACTTTTTTGGATTTTTCTACCTGGATTATTGAGCATGCATCAGTTTAACATTGTAACATTTGTTTATGAAATTTAATGTTCAAGGACACCACTTAAGAAAAAAATTGTTTAATAGGAAATGTAACAAGTGAAAAATGTAGAAAAATAAAAACTACTGCGTCCAACTAATGATTGTGTATCTGTGTGTCCCTTGTCTCACGGGCTTCATCCAGAAGAAGACACAAGTGTTGTTCCTGCTGTGTCCGGTTCAGTTCTTCATGTTCATTCAGTGATGAAATAAGACTTTTCTTTACTGGACTCTTTTCTCTTTCTCTTCACTAGAAAGAAGAAACAGGTGGTTAATTCAAGCTACATACTGTTTTTGAATAAATGCATAAAGCAAAGAAAAGTGCTGTTAACAGCTATAATAGATATATTAATAATAATAAACTGTTAAATAAGAAAATGAAAAATGAATTGATTAAAAAATAATGAAAATATAACAATGGATATATGAATCAGAAAGTATTATACAGATACAGATATTCTTTATTGTCATTCGCACCTCATGTGGTCCATATGGTGGATCAAAATTATGTTCACAGGGTCCCAGTTACATCCAACAATAAAATATAAAAGAAAAACAGTAATAAGATCTAAGATATGAACTAAGAAAAACATCAACTAATAGCATAAAAACAATAAACACAATATGCCCAACAGCAGCACGGACATGAGTCTGTGTGAATAGATGAGCACGAATGAACACAGCAACATGAAACAGATCAGCAGCAACATGAAACAGATCAGCAGCAACATGAAACAGATCAGCAGCAACATGATGTGATTATCCTGGTTAGATATTCATGAGGCTGCACAAACTCAAGTTCATGTTGCTGTTTGACGTATTGTTTTGATTGTTTAATGCTATTAGTGCTTAGTGTTTTATTAGTAGATGTTTTTTTAGTTGATGTTTTTCTTAGTTCATATCTTAGATCTTATTACTGTTTTTATTTTACATTTTGTTGTCTGTAACTGGGACCCTGTGTACATAATTTCATCCCAATTCAGTATTTATTCAACATTTTAGTTTTTTACTTTAAAAATAAAATAAATCAAGTCCTTATCGGCACAAATAAAGTGATGTGGAACATGTTGCATCTTACCGAGCACAGAAGCTGCAGCGTTGTGCTGCTCTGTGAGGTGCAGCTGGGCTGTGATGGAGCTCTGTCAGGTGTAGTCTCCTCTGATGGAGCAGGAGCAGGAGCCGGGAGGCTTGGAGGGTTTAATGTGGAGTTTAGAGAAGAACCGTCACGCGCTGAAATACGTTCTGGATAAAATACAGTGAGAAACGGGACCGGAGGACAGTTAGCGTTTATGCAAATTAGCTTAGCATCATAGCACCGACGTTGTCCTATTATGGCGTCAGCCTCTTTTGTTAGTTAAAAATATGTTCAGAACTGATGGGATGAGTCACTTAAAATATGTTTAAGGTTAGAAAACACTCACCATCTTCTATAAATGATTCAAGTAGAGCAGTGGCCGTGTCCAAACCGCCCTCCAATCCTCCATCTAGCTCGCTTTGACTTTTTTCGTCGGCCACCAAGCACAACAACACCTGCACTTCTGCATTTGACCACGGCTTTGATATTATTGTCTTTGTATAGCTTCAAAATACTAAAAGATACGCTCCTCAAGTTATCGCTAATGGCAAGCGGTAGAGAAAAAATGGTGGATCGGGTTGTTTGGAAAGACTCCACAGACTCCTCCCACCGACCAATCAGTGACCGACAGTGTTTCTGACGTCACGGCTCGGCTCGCTTGGACCCCTTGAGAAGCCGGGCCAGAATTTAGAGAGGCGAGCCGGTCCCAAGAACCGTGGAAAAGACCTCAAACACGCGTCAAGCCGGAAATATCCGACCCGCGCCGTGACAGTGGAAAAGGGCATTAGTTTGTCATACCCCTTAGAGGAGTTTAATCTAGTTTGAATTTGTAATTGTTTCTATCTTAACATGTTTTTTTAATTATTTCCTTCTAGTGAGGGACCTACTCACCTCCATACTGGACCTGCCATTGAGTATCTGTTTCTCCTTCCTGTCTTCTCAAACCCAGCTGGTCGAAGCATATGGCCGCTTGTCCTGAGCCTGCTTCTGCTGGAGGTCTGTTCCTGTCTTTTTTTTCCCCTGCTATTCTACGGTGAAACCAGACGTGTTTTCCCTCTCTGCCCCCCCCACCCTCCACCCCACCCACTTCCCTGCTGCGCTCTTTTGTCCTGTGAACCCTTTAAAAAAAAAGCCTTTTTTTTTTCCTGCATACCTCTTAATTGGAAGGATCAGCTGGTCTCTCAACAAAATCGATCAACTTCTCCCGACAGGAGTCAGGGTAAGGAGGACCCTCTACCTCTAAGGAACAAATTGGATTCATGATGACAACTAGATTCTACCGTTTGGGTTGGTGGAATCTGGTTGTCTACAAATTCGTGTGGAGGTGTTGAAGCTTGACAGTGCTCGGACTGAATGTGGAGCTGTGACAGGGAGTTGGAGCAGCTGTTATCAGGACTGTGTTCTCCCTGGCAGCACTCATGAATGGTGGAATAATCTGGAGAAGCTGTGAGCTCGACTTTTGGAGTAAAGGATCAATTCGGCTGTTTTGGAGTTTCCATCAGAGAATATGTACCAGCGAGACTTTAAAAGGCAGAAACAACAATTCATGAGTTCTGCCTGACCCAAACTGTGGCCTTGATGCCGGACTTATCTCAACTCCTCCTGGAATGTTTTGAAAACAACAAAGATGCTTTGACTGTTTCCTCACCCCTCCCTTCCCCAAGGCCGTGGACATGTAACAGAACCTCAACTGAGCTGAAGATGAACATCACCTCTTATCTGGACAATGGCTGAGGGGGGCTCTGGACTATGCTACGACTTTCCCTTAAAAATTCAATGTCTTCACCGCCTATATGTTTATATATAACGTCTGTTTATGTTGCTTTGCTGTGGTAGGTTTTCTTGATGCCTCAAATTGTGCCCTGTCTAGGACACGGTGTGAGAGATCTTTTTTTTATACCGTCTCTCCTCATGTTTTCTTTCCTTTTCTTATCTAAGCAAAACATTATTCTGAATAAGAATAAGAGGGCCGCGCTAATTATTTTAGCCGCAGCTTCGTGCACTCCGCCCATCTTCGGACGACTGTACGTACATATTCGCGTTGTATCTCGGTGCAATGCCAATAAAAGTTGATTCTGATTCTGATGATGGAGTTTTTCCTTTCCACTGTCTCCTTTGTGCTTCCTCATGATGGGAGACTTTGACGAAACAAAGACTCAGCGCAATCTGCTGGCTCCCTTCCTTCCTTAGATGAATAACTTTTACTAATTGGTATTTATAATGTATGCAAATATTTTTGTACAGTGCACTGAGATAACTTCTGTTGTGACTTGAAACTATATAAATACACTGAATTGAAATGGCAAAAAAAAAGAATCCGCTCACATGGCCTGAATCTTGGAATTTTAACTGGATTATTGAGCATAGACTTCGGTGCAAACTGAACTGAATTGAACTGACACACATTCATTGATTATTTTAATTTTTTAAAGATTTTCGTTAAAATATACACACACGCACACACGCACACACACACTTGACGCACGCACGCACGCACGCACACACACACACACACACAAGCAAAAACATCATCGCCCCGTAACCATTGGTGGGGGGTAATACCCTGAAAATAATTTCAGAACCAGCAACCCAGAAAAATGTTTCCTAAACCATAGTGAAGGAAGATTATCAAAGACAGTCTGTCTGCTGGCCTGTGTAAAGCCAATCAATTTTTTATGAGAATACAATACTAGCAGCCCAATCAGCATGCAGCACAGCATGCGGCAATGCAGGCTGCTGATCTCGCTGCTATTTTTTGCCTCTCTCTGTATCTATAGCTGACTTTCTAAACCACATTATAGTTTGCTGTGCTTTGTAGGTCAGTGGCAGTATCGACTTTGACTGTTTTCAGACATTAAATCCAGTGACAGTTCCTACAGTCAGTGGTGGGAAAAGCTGCTGCATTCATGTCAGATTGGATAATGATATGTTGGAGGGTTTTTTTTAAGACAATGACATCTCTTCTGCTAAAGAAGAGGCACTAGAATTTAAACTTGCACACTGTGTGTGGATGATTTCCCACCTAAAGCTTCAGGGTCTATATGTGGGCTGCATAGGAAATGGATGCAAGAGGGATAAAAGCACAGGAATGTGTACCAAGTAATTCAAACTTGAATTTCAATTTTTTTACCCTCATCTAAAAAAAATTATTGGCCCTGCTGTACAACTGAATAAGTCAACATATTTGATTTTCTTAGACTCACACCAAAAAAGCAGAGATGATTCATCTAAAAGAAGAGTTCAAATACTGCAAAAAGTGTACTGCCAAGGAACTACTGGAGATGGAGATGGTAAAAGGAATAAGGTCCTTTACCAAATTCAGACGGTTTGGTTCGGAATACATAGCCTCGATAATTGAATTTTAATGTGTCATTAAAAATAAACTCATAAATCCAATTGTAGCACAGAAATCAGGGTTTAGAGAGTTTGAGGCCCCTTAAAGAATCTAATCCAACTTTCAGGACATGGAGAGACTTTTGAACAGCTCTGGATTTTAGGGTAAATACCTACAAATAAATGGCTGTCTGACCACAGTATGTTCAGCAGAGACTTCTTTAGCTCCAAGGCCCTAGTTTTTGAAGGCAAGGCATGATGGAAACAGCCTGGAGAGGATCCAAATCTGAATGCAGATGATGTTTTCATCACTGGAGATGAGCCATAATGCAGAGCTTAGAATAAAAATATGAATGCAATCTGTTAAACCCAAAGGGCATCTGCAGGTCAAGCAGGTCTGGTTTTCTAAAAGTGACTCAGGTGGGCCATGCAGACACACAGAAAGATAACGTATCCCCTCTACATATAATCAATTCAGTTTATTTATATAGAGCCAAGTCACAACAGAAATTATCTCAGGACACTGAACAGAAACATTTACATATATGATAAAATACAGTTAGTTAAAGTTATCTATCTAATGAAGGAAGCCAGCAGACTGTGATGAGTCTTCATTTTGTCACAGTCTCCCATCCTGACCAAGCACAAAGTCCACAGTGGAAAGGAAAAATTCCCTTTTAACAGGAATGTTAAATGGACTGTAGTTATATAGTGTCGTTCTATCTGATCAAGACACTCAAAGCGCTCTACACTACAATCTGTGTCCTCATTTACCCATTCATACAGCACTCTACTAGATCTCTACAAAGCTAATTAAACAAATCGTTCTAAAGAGACTAATCAGTGCTTTAGATCACATTCATACACCGATGGGACACACATCAGAGGCGATGAGGGGTTCAGTGTTTTGCCCAGGGACACTTCAGCATGTGACTGCTGGTGGATTCGAACCCCCAACTCCTGCATTGGAGGACAACTGCTCTAATCACTCAGCCACAGCCGCCCTGAAGACTTGAAGATGTCTCCATGAAGAAACCTCCAGCAGATCCAGACTCGGGACGAGCAGCCATCTGCTTTGAACAGCTGGGTTTGGGAGGACAGGAAGGAAAAATGGACCCAGAATAACAGGTCCAGGTATATCCCTACATGCATCCCTCTATCAGAGAGACTGTCAAGAAACTGGACAAATACTGTAAATAAATCATAAAACTTTTTATAAAGGTCTTTTCAGTATATGACCACCACCAACAGTTTCCACTAAACTCTTAACTGTCCTACATCTTACATATTCTCATTTTATTTGACAAATTAAAACAGTTATAAATGCTGGCAACAGGTCACTCTTTACCAGAGAAACTTTTGTTTGATTGTGTTAATGGTCAGAGTCAGAGTCATAGTTTCTTTATTGTCGTTCGCACCACATGTGGTGAAAAGAGATTATGTACACAGGGTCCAAGTTACATCCAACAATAAAATGTAAAAGAAAAACAGTAATAAGATCTTAGATATGAACAAAAAAAAACATTAACTAAAAATACACTAAGCACTAATAGCATAAGAACATTACATCAAACAGCAGCACAAACATGAGCGTGAGTCTGTGTGAGCAGATGAGCACGCATGAACACATCAACATGAAACAGATCAGCAGCAACATGAAACAGATCAGCAGCAACATGATGTAATTTTTCACAGTTATTATTCTGGTTAGAGATTCACGAGTCTAACAGCCTCGGGGTAAAAGCTGTTCCTCAGTCTAGTGGTTCTACACTTAGGGGCCGTTTACACGACGTGTATTTTGAGTGAATCCGCAGCTTTCTCTCTGCGGTTCTGCTGATCATTTACACAACACCTGTGGCCCCCCTCTTTGAATCCGGAGGTTTCTCACCTTCCAGAGTGGAGGTTTTTCTCTGACCCCCCACTGATAATTTAAACATCTCCCGCTGAGGCTTTGTGTTAAACCACATGCACGCGCGGACAGACGCTATATTTCTATCAACATGGAAGCGGACACACTGCTTTCAGAACCTCCACTGATGGAATATATTTTAATTTCGTAGTTAATCTACGTCAGATTCCAGGTGCTGTGACCAACATCTGTGTTGGAAGAGACACAATCTGATCCAGTTCTAATGTCGCTGTTTATAGAACGTGGCACACGCACACGTCGCTCTGCACTATAACATCTAAATGTGCTAAATAATAAGTTTAACAATAATAAACAGTATTTATGTTAGTGTGAGAAATATAATGAAGCTCTGAGCTAAATGAAGCTATCTGGACATTCCATCCATCCATCCATTTTCTTTACCCGCTTATTCCATTTTGGGTCACGGGGGTCGCCGGTGCCCATGTCCAGCAATCACTGTGCGAGGGGCGGGGTACACCCTGGACGGGTCGCAAGTCCATCACAGGGACACATAGAGACAAACGAGACAAACAACCATTCACTCTCTCACTCACACCTAGGGACAATTTAGAGTTACCAATCAGCCTAACATGCATGTTTTTGGTCTGTGGGAGGAAACCAGAGCACCCGGAGAAAACCCACGCATGCACGGAGAGAACATGCAAACTCCACCCAGAAAGGCCCCTGGACCGGGGTTTGAACCAGGGACCTGCTCGCTGAGAGGCAGCAGCTCTACCAGTTGCGCCACCGTGCTGCCCCTATCTGGACATGATGTAATTCAAATTTAAAATGATGCTAAACATATAGCGTGAACACTAAAGTTGAAAATGAAGACATCAGGTTTAATTTCATTTATTTATTCAACACCACAAACTGTATGTCACACAAACACTGATAATTATATCCTGATGCATGCTCAATAATCCAGGTAGAAAAATCTAAAAAAGTTAAATCTGGTCCTCTGGACATTTGTTGATTTGCTTTGTTTTGGGTTTTTTTGAATGTCCAGAGGACCAGATTTAACTTTTTTAGACTGATAATTATACTGAACACACTATTAAAACAAGTTAACTGAACTTGAATGGATTGAATAAAATAAATGAGGGGAATTTAAAATAAATAGTTCATCCAACATCTCTCTTCAACGTCCTCCTGCCCTGCATCTGGGCCGAGCCTTGTTCAGAACCGGTCCGCCTGGTAGAAGGACAGCTCCTTCTTCTTTCAGGAAAAATAAAAACTCAGTTTGTTGTTTTGTAACCGAAGTAAACACAAACTAACATTATTAAGAACGTTGATTTACCTGCAGTAAAACAGCTACTGATTATCACGGAGTAAAGTCCGACATTGACTCGGCTCTGGTCCACTCAGTGACCGGTGTGGAGCTGTTAGATGAAGCGGTCCCGCTTGGCGTCAAATCTGTCGACTCTCGTCCAAAATCCAGCCAGAATCCAGCTTTAACTTGTTACGTTACGTTGTTGTTAGCTGGTTAGCCCAGAGGAAAACAGCGTGCCAAGGCAGCAGCATGCACATTAGGTGAAGGTACAAAATTCACAGCGTCATCTAATGACCTAGCATGGTAAATACAGCGGATTTGGGAGGGCTGGGGGGGAATCCTCTGAATGCATGTAAACCCAAAATGCGACTGTGTCAACGCAAATCTTTTCCTCTAATTAACAAACGAAAAAACTTACGTTTCCCCCCATCATGTCCATGTAAATAGGGCCTTAATGCTTCTTAAACTCTTCCCTAATGGTCATCACCCTTGTGAAAGAGATCTTAATGTCAATGGGCTTTTATCTGATTAAAAATAGAAAATCACAAGTCCTAAAGCGATGAGAGTCATACTGGCTAAAAGAAGACACAAAAAAAAAGTGTTTTAATGTGTAGTATCTTAGGCTAGGTTAGCTTCAGTTAGCTTAGGAGCTTCACTACAGTCAATTTTTAATAACGGGTTCTCTCTTTTTCGAGCTACTTGACAGATATGTGACAGAGGTACTGTGTTAGAGATGGTCTAATCAGTGACACGAGACGTTAATTTTCTTTGACCCATCAAAATGAATGTGGTCATTTATTAACAGAATCAAATTTAACATCAAAACATTGTACACTTGATTATACTATCGGCTCTGATTAACAAAACTTGGCAAGTTTTTGACAGGCTTTGTCCCTGTCTGTTTTCTTTGTATTTGTTTGTGTTCCCCACTCTGCTTTTTGTGCTCTTGTTGTTCTGCTCTTTGTGTGGTTTCTGTTCCTGTGTATCTGGTCCTGTTTTCCACTCACTCCTCAGTCTGCCTCTCCACTCCTCAGTCTTTATCATTCACACCTGTCCTTCATCAGCCACCTGCCCAGGTGCTCTCATTACTCACTCTCCCTCTGT
>NC_056509.1:6457753-6478291 GCF_014905685.2 Nematolebias whitei
TCGCTCGCCTGCCTGCAAATGGGTTCCAACTGTGAGGAATGTGATAGTTTTACTTAATAAAAACAACAGACATTTCTGAAGATATCTGAATGAATTACTGGCAAGATAGAAGTTTAAAGATGGGAAATGAAGGAGTTTAAATGGAGAGAAAATGGATGGATGAGGATGTATGTCTGTAGACCAGAACAACACGCTCCTTTCAAGCGCAGTTCGCCCGCGGTACACTGGTAGTGAAGCTCGTGACAACTCTTTACCTTGGCAGAGGATGAATCAGCTGTGGTCAAGAGGTCCCTGGCACGCTACCTTTCAGCGTCTCCTCAGGGCGGCTGCGACTTGGCAGAAGTTGTGAGATAATCTGTTCCACAGAACAAACTTCCACAGCAGTTATAGGGCATTCGCCGGGTGGAGCCACAGCGAGGCGTCGTGGCTCCGACAGGAACTCCAGCCGAACTCCATCAGAACCAGAAGAACTAACGGGACTCAGAGGAACTCAGAACTTCAGAACTTCTGTTCTCCAGCACTCGAACTTCTCCGAACTAGAACTCTCTCTAGAACTAGAACGTGTCGACTTTTAAAGAGTTCTGCTTCCGGTCACTTTTAGGAAGTCCTGATTGGTTGAAAGAACCAACAGGGGTGTGGTTTTAGTGACGTCAGAGGGTCATTACAAGTCGAGAAAACATTAGAAATGTTTAGGAACGGTTAGTTACAGACAAGAAAATATTTTGGAGAAATGACTGACTTACAGGTGCCAGTTTTCTTGTTTCTGTCTGAGAGGTTTAAAAACATGACAGTTCATTCCAATAAACTTGTCTTGGACTGTCTCCGACTTTTGACCGACATCACTCCTTTCTCATTTCAGACAGAAGATCAAAAATGCATAATTACTTTGTAACATAGACATTTAACTTGATTTCTACTTTGAATGAGGATTAAGAAATCATTAATATTGTTTCACAGTTGATTTAAAATGAGTGGTTCACTTCAACATTTAAAAATGTATGAACTAAACACACTTTTGATTATCAAGATATTGTAAAATAGTAATGATAACATGAAAAAGAGAGTGTTCTTGCAATTGATTAATTCAGGATACAATTAGAAAGTCTCTGGATGAGCTATTTTGTATTTCTGGATTCAAATCAATGAAATAACAGTTCCTGTCCCATGAAGGTCTTCAGAGGCAGGTTTTGACCGGAGGCCGAGTTCACTACAAATGTGTAAAACACATTTCAAAATTGTGTGTGAGCAATGTTTGCTTGCAAAAGATCCTGTTTGACTTTAAACACTAGGATATGGCTTGTAGCTTCTACTTTTTTTACAAGCTTTTTTTTACTACCGTCCATTATTATAGTGACATTATTTACATGAATGCCCCTGCCAGCTCCTTGCAGATGTTGGATGCTTTCTGTCATGGCGCTAACATACATAACTGGTTGTAACTACTGTAGAGGGATATTGGGCTGGATATATACTTTGTATATTGTTGATTATCAGTTATGAGTTAAGCTCATAAGATATGCATGTATTGTGCAAATAATCTTGTTGTGTGGGCAACACCGCTCTTGGAGACGAAAAATCAGTCTCTATTTAACCCCAAATGTATGTAAACTGAAACGTGAGTTCTTTTCTCGTGTTTAAAGGGCATCAAATCAGTTATTAAACACAGATATGCCAATATAATCACAAATTCAGTTGATTTAATGTATTTTGTTGTAAAAAAATCTATGATATATGTGATGAAGAGTATGCATAACAAAAGTTAACTGAATATCAAACAGCTTTGCATCAATGGTCTGATTATTCAAATCAGTGAAACTTAAAAGGGAGATTTTGGACTGGTTGCTGTTTTGTGAAGTGGTTAAAAATTGTGTTTAAGGTGAGAGGTAGTTTGTCTGATAAGATTATTGTGATGTAGGGTCACCAGAAAGGCATTAAAAGTCTCTGTCCTACCAGGATGAGATGTCAGAATGGTTCGACAGCTGCTTAAAAGTACCAGCCCAGATGTTCCAGTTAACTTTTGAGGCTGAAGTCTCTTCAAAGTTCACCTGTCATCTTAGAGGGACGAGGGTCCATATGAGAGTCAGCTGGGATTTACCACTCCTCTGTGGTAGGATTCTGGAGCCCTGGGTTCTGGTGACAGTTAAATGCTGTGTTCTGTGAACTCCCATCTTTTCTTTTGAGACATCTGCAGAAAGGTGCTTCTCCTCAATTCTCTTTCTTCCTAGGATGTCTCTCTAGGAGGATGCGTCTTTCTCTGAAGTTTGCTCAAAGTCCAGTGAAGTGTTTGGTAGAAGAAGTCATAGAAGTAGTGAAACTTAACTGTCTGTGTGTTTCAGAGATGAAGGTCCACCTCTCGGAAGAGGTAGTCCTAACTCTTGGCTTTTTTAAAAATAAAACCTATTTTGTATTAAATAAATCTAGTCCCTTTTCTCTCTGCATAACAAGTTACTCTTTTCAAAATAGAAAATTAAGACAAATATATTCTTAAAGAGAGATTACTTAAAACACACATTTTCATGAATAAACATTCAGGTATGACATATTTTGAATCAATAACATGCAATGTTCCACCAAGAGTTGTCACTGTTCATCTCCTGAAAAGGAGTGTCATTAAACAAAGTGTTATTTAATGTGTTATCTTCATGGGAACTAGTTCTGGGCAGAATATTTCTTTTTGATAAAGGTGAAATCTCAACGTAGTAAGTTCGGATGTTTCAAAACTTCGAGGTCAGTTGAACCAAAAGCTCTCATTATAACGATCTGTCGGTTTCATGGGAAATGAGTTCATATATGCAGTTATGTTAACACAGTGACAGTTTTTTTAATTATTACATTAGTGTCAACTGAGAAGTTTGAGCTGAGTTGAACACCTGCAAAACAATGTCTGTTTGTTCCCAAGGGAATAGATTAATCTCATTTTAACAGTTTCAAACACAAAACACAGGAATGATGTTTGTTTGAGATGAGATGGACTATTTTTCCGAGATGAGGTGTTCTTTTTCTGAGGTGGTTTTCCCCTACATATCCCCCACTTTTTGATTTTCAACCCCAATGGTTGTGAACCGAAAAACTCGTCGTCCACACCTCAGGAATGTTCCAAGAACGTTGTAGTAGATTCCCAAAAGCCAAAGTCTATAATTCCATGGAAGGAAAACAAAGTTAAAGTTATCCGATATGAAGTCAGAAGGAATAATTCCAGGTAGGGAAAAGATCAATGTTCTAGGTTATTCCCAGCGTGTTCAAAAGGGTTAATTCCAAGTGAAACAGGAAAGGCAAAGGTATTCCATTTGAGTTCAAAGCAATAATTCCACAGAAAGGAAAAGGAAACTCAATGGTAGTCTATGTGAAGGCCAAGGGGTCCTCTGGAAGGCATGGTGATGTCACTCTCTGGAACGATGGGTTGGATTGTCAGGAGATGCAGTGATATCATCTGGATGATGATTGGATCAGTTGGATGATGCTGTGATGTCATCTGGAGGAAGGATGGGACCCTCTGGATGATACATCAGGATGGTGCTCATCTGGACCGCATCTGGTGATTTTTGGTGACCATCTAAGTGTCTAAGTGCTTTGTTCATGTAATGGAATCCTGAAGATAAATCTGTATGCATGCAAATCTAATGTCAACTTAATTGACAAAATAAACTGTTCAAAGTGTTTTTAAGTAAGAATAAGATAATCAAATGCCTCTACTTTTGTATACGGGTACGTAGACAAAAAGGGTGTGTAGGCTAATGATTAAATGTTGAAGAAAAATAAAGCATGCACTAAGAAATTTGGTGTAAAAATAAGTAAACAAAATTTTAGGAAGCTTAGTTCATTATGTTTAACAATTTTGTTTACTAAAATGGATCACTTACATGATGAGTGTCGAATGAATTTTAAAACAAACTTTAATACGTTGATCAGCTGAGTGTGAGCACAAACAAGAACAAACTCGACGACGACAACCGGAAGTAGATCTCTCCCACTTGTGGGTTGTTATCTTTTCGACCGTTAGTTGTTTTGCTTCTTAGCTTGAGCTAGTGGTCAAAGAATGTTGAATTTGTTTTACAGTGTATTGTTATTAGGTCTAAGGTGTTTTATCATACCCATTTCTTTTGAAAGTAAAATTAAATTTAAAGATTTGTAATCTTAAGTTTTGAAATTTTTCTATTTTGAGAAGAGTAAGGTTTATTTGAATTTTATAGTTTAATTAGCCTAATTTTGGTTTTAGTTAGGTTTTTAGTTTGGAAACTCTTCATTATTTGGTTGTTTTAGTTTGAGCCTCGTGTGGCTTGATCTAGTTTGAGTGCACAAGTGAAGACAGTTGGTTTGTTAAGTGTGTATTCTTGTCCACCCTAGAAGGATGTTGTGGGTGAGCATTCCAGCTTTGGAAGCTTTCTGTCCAGTGGGTGGTGTGAAGGTGTACTGGACCTTTTTCTTCCCCCACTTGAAGCTTTTCATAGGAAGCTTTTTGGTCATATGTTTCGAGTCTTTTAGTCGTCTTGTTAAGATGATTTTGGTTAAAGGTGAAGGTGTTTCTCGGTTGTTTATTCCGATCTTTTATGTACTGGTGGTTGGTGTTTTCACCTGGTTTTTAGTATGTGTGTAAAGGAAGTGTTGTTTGTCGACCATTCATCATCTTAGATGAAGAGATGTCAGTAGATGTGGAGCTCTTGTAGGTTGGAGCTGGCAACAGATCATGCAGTCTCTGATGTAGCTGTTTACATCTTTGCGCATTCCTGGCCAGTAAGAAACCTGTCTTAATGCTCTGAGTGTTGCTTTGGCGCTATTATGTTTTGAAGATGGGGCTTCATGGGCATGTGCCAGCATCACCCCCCTGTGGTCATGAGGCACCATGAATGAAGGTGAAATTGTTGGCTCGGGAGCAAATACTAACATGCCCTTGAACATTTTCAGGAAAGGTTTTACCTTAAGGAATGTACGAAGGTCAGGGATTGAGTCAAGTTCCTCTGTGGAGGGAGAGACATGGTCCTGATCAGTTAGGAAATGAATCATCCTTTCGATGGCTGGATCCAGAGATTGAAGCTTAATGATGTCTTTATCAGACAATGTAGGTCCAATTGAGATTGTGTTATCAGTTGGTTGTGAAAGATCATAAGAGCAGGCTGTAGCACATGGGTGTGTGAGCGTTTGCACCTCTTGGGTGTGTGGGTTTGGGATAAAAGCAGGTGGCCAGGAGGGGTCAAAAGACTGTGTGTTACCACTAGTGGTACTGTTGTTAGTTAACAAGTCTGTGAGATCGTTAAACTGTTTGTTTTGTACTGACACCTGTGAGTGGCCTCTGGCCTCTCTGAGAATAGATGGACTCTGAGTCAGGGCATTGTATAGATCCCTGTTAGCATTGTATTTGTTAGTCCGGAAGGACAATGTAGTGTCATTCATATGAGCTCTTTGCAGCTCTGGTGGTTGTGCAGGTGTAACTGACACTACCTCTGTGGGAGGTGTGTTCTTAGTTACCTGATGGTTGTCTTTGGGTGGGGAGATGGTTGACCTTCCAGAATTGTCTAGTGCCAAGCACTGTGAGTACAGTTCTGGTGCAGCAAAGATGGGCAGGTGTTGGTGCACCTGGACCCAAATTTCGAGATTCTTAAAATCGATCAAAGGCTGAAATCGGGTCAAAAATCTTGTCCCACCAATAGTAGAATTGTTTCTAAATCAGACATAATATGAATGGCTCAGTGTCACGTTACCGATCTTAAACTGTATCTGAGTCACAAAGGATACAGTTGTGTTGTTAAAACATAAGGTGCAATACCAAGGAGGCAAGGCTGAAGAACTAAGTTCTTGTTAGCGTGTTTCGCTGCTGACTGTAGTTTCTTGAACAGGGTGGCTGACATCAGGGTGACATCTGCCGTGGTTTTAAGAAGTGCGTCATGAGTTAGGACTTGTTCAAGCGTTAGTGAAAAGTAAAACTTTCCTGTGGGCCCCCGTTCTGTAAGGTTACACAAAAATTGGTGAATTGGAGGTTCTTCTGGGAATTCAGAGTAATTGTTCTCGAAATAGAGGTCCTCAGGGTCCATTAGAACTTCTGAGATTGCATTCAGGGTGTGTGAATAGTCAGTCTGTTGTTCTGGAGGAAGAACATTGTCAGAAATAGTGTTACAATCTGTGGTGGCAGGTTGAGGTTCTAAATCTGCCGCTTGTTGGTCCAATAGTTGGTTGGTCAAAGAGGTCACTGACCGAAGGTCAGCACCTTTGGTGTCATTGTCTTGGTACGTTTCATAAAGAAAACATTTAATTATCTGAAGTTCTTTAGGAGTCAAGTTGGTAAACTTACCTTTTTTAGTCTTTGGTGATCCTTTGTACTTTTCAGAACATTTCTGACGTACTTTGTACTAAACATGGTTTTCTTTCAGGTCGGGAGTGGCAATCCTGAAAGGTGTGAGTCTGATTAGGAGAGTCTTTACCCCCTTGAAGATGTTTCCCAGAACCTTGGTATTTACCTGGACCTTTTCTTTGGTAAGGTGTCTTAGGCCGGAAATATGATGGGTTCTTGTCCGCTTTGGGAAAGAGGGGTGCAGCTTTTGCTCTGGTTGAGTCAGTGTCCACACTTACCCTGTTAAGTCCCAAAGTTGAGGGTACTGTGTTCACAGCAAAAACATTTTTTGGTTCCACTGGCTTAAATTGGTTCAGCTTTTGAAAAGCCCTGCAGGCTAACTCTCTTAGCTGAAGGATGGTGAAGATTTGTGGGTCGGCAGAAATGCAGAGTAATCTGGCAATGGACTCATGGAGATTCTGGACGAAGAGTGTCTTAAAGTTAAGTTGTTCTTCCATGTTGGGGTAATTCTGTGACCCAAAGTAAGCGTTGAACAACTGGTGGTAGTAAGCCTGTGGGTGTTCATTTTTTTCTTGTTTGATTGTCAAAGCAACTATTAATCTTGATGAAGAAGCAAAGTCAGAAAACTCTTTCTCTATAGCTTGGCGCAAGAAAGAAAAATCAGATCTGATGTGAGATGTTTGTCTGTCGATAAACCTTTTGACTTCTGTGTTAGAAGTTATTTTGATAAGATAAATCTTGTCTTCAGCGATTGCATGTAGGAACCGGCTGAGGTGATATTCTACATCATCAAGATACAATTTTACATCAGTACCTTTGTAAGTGTCAAAATTTTGAATGTGTTTAGATCATGTCCAGATCTTTGTTTGTTAGTTCAGATTGAGCTTGGGTGCTCATTGGTGGTGAGGAGGGGTTTAGTCTGAACACTCCAAGTGTGTTTGGAGGGCAGTGGTGGAGAAAGTATTCAAACACTGTACTTAAGTAAAAGTACAAATAAACAGACAAAAATGTACTCTAGTAAAAGTAGAAGTACCACATTAGCATTTTTACTTAAGTAAAAGTAAATAAGTACTTGCTTTTAAAATACTTAAAGTATTAAAAGTAAAAGTACTTCCTGAATGTATTACCTAATGCATTGATCTACACATCTTTAAGTCTGCCCACCGTATGTATATTTTGTGTAATACTTTAATAGTGTTGTTCCATTTTAATGAACGATTCTGCAGATAATACGTTTTTATTGTGTTTCCTCTGTGACACAGTTCACACTTGGACTTGTGATTCTGTGCAGCAGAATTTCAGGGATGACCTGCACAGTTAAATGTTATTAATCAAAATAAGAAAGAGGAATGATTATACCTTTGAAAGTTTTTATTTAACACAGAGAAAAACCCAAAGTGTCATTTTAACTGCAGTAAACACATGATAAAAGGAGCATTAGACACAACTGACAAAGGAACAGGCTCTGATCATTTCCACTGATCATTTCAACTTCAGTTTGTCATCAACTCCAGTTAAAATACTGTCTATTCAACCTTGTAATGGGTCGATATTGAACAATATTTTAACTTCCTGACACCGTTTTTAAAACTTCTACCTAAGTTTCGAGTAACTTGGAGACATCTCTTGTCTCCTAACATCATGAACTGACACATTTTAATATTGCAGCAAGAATTTCTTGTTCAAGTTCAGAAGAAGTTGGTTTTCAAAGATTTCTGAGTCCAGTCTGGCTCTTTTGGGAGAGAGACTCTCTCCTGTTGTACTGAGCCTTTCAATAATCTTTCAATAATCTTTCAATATTCTTTCAATAATCTTTCAATAGGGCCATGGGTGGAGCATATCTTCTGACTGACTCTCTTGTGGTGGAATATATTTTGGGTGTGTTAGTGGTGCTGCAGGTGCACCCAGCTCAGTGACATAAATACTAGAATATATGTCATTGGCCCAGCTCTTCTTGAAGGCGGGTCTAACGTTACCTGCCCACTTTACAGTGATTCAATGGACCAGCTCCCCTCTCACCATTGTTTACTTTCAAAGTAACAAACAAATCAAAAAGCTGCAACATGAATGTAACTTGTAATGCAACACGTTATAGAAATGTAGTGTAGTAGAAAGTACAGATACTTGATATAAAATGTAGTGGAGTAAAAGTATAAAGTACCCACATTTAACTCTACTTAAGTAAAGTACAGATACATGAAAAATGTACTTAAGTACAGTAACAAAGTATTTGTACTTAGTTACATCCCACCACTGTTGGAGGGTAACGTCTGTTTACCTCAGTGGAGGACTCGAAAGTCCAGGGATACTCACCATTTTGTTCCAGGTAATCAGATCTGGATAAGTAATTCTGTGAAATAAGATTACTTATTGGATGTGATGTGTTTAGGCCTTTGTTGAAAGATTGGACATTAATGCCAGGAGGAGGTCATAACCTCAAAATGGATGGATCTTTTGCTTCAGACAGTTGGTCCTGTAAAATTTTAATTTTCTCATCTTTAAGTTTTAAATAGGGCAGCACAGTGGCGCAACTGGTAGAGCTGCTGCCTCTCAGCAAGCAGGTCCCTGGTTCAAACCCTGGTCCAGGGGCCTTTCTGGGTGGAGTTTACATGTTCTCTCCGTGCATGCATGGGTTTTCTCCGAGTACTCCGGTTTCCTCCCACAGACCAAAAACATGCATGTTAGACTGATTGAAAACTTTAAATTGTCCCTAGGTGTGAGAGAGTAAATGTTTGTTTGTCTCGTTTGTCTCTATGTGGCCCTGTGATGGACTTGCGACCCGTCCAGGGTGTACCCCGCCCCTCGCACAGTGATTGCTGGACATGGGCACCGGCGACCCCCGTGACCCAAAATGGAATGAGCGGGTAAAGATAATGGATGGCTGGATGGATGGAGTTTTAAATGAGTCAGGCAAATATCATTTTGTTGAAGGATAAGCTCATTGTTTTCATATGATTTTTGGAGAATTGTAAAAAATCTCTGTTTTAGTTTTGATTACATATGAAAGTTGATCTTGTGTGTCAGTCAACTTCTGCTGTAAATCATCATAATATCTTTGCATTCTGAGATATTCTTGGTTGAGAAGGTTAAACTTTGTTTCAGAATCAAATAATTTGTTTTGTAAGTGTTCTCTGTTAGAAAGTATGGGATCATACTGACATTTTAGAGGAGCATTTTGTTTTTCAAGCAGTGAAATCAAGTGTAGATTGCTGTCTGATTCAAGAGAATTAGAAAAAGAAGAGATAGTGTCATCGTCTTTAGAGCTGAAAGCCATTTTGTAACTTTATTTATGTACACATTTAAGCATAACAAAATTAAAGTTAGGTTTTAACTTTAAAATGTGTTTACTTCTGAGGGGGTTGCTCTTTTGGTGTTGGTTTAGTTAACCTTTATTGATGAAAGTTGTTTAGATTAATCAGCTCTTAAAATTTAAAACATTTCCAATGTATGATACAATAATTTAGAATGATTAATTTGAACTGAGAGTTTCAATTTAAAGTGGAGTTGTAAGTTTCTTTGAACAAGAATTTTTTTTATTTTTCTTTATTTTATAAGTCTAAGTTTTCAGCTTAGTTGAATTTATAAAACTGAGATTATTGTCAAATTTAAGAAGAAATGTTGGTTAATTTGTTTAAAATGTGTTATCCACAAATGCTTAAACTTAATTTGGCCGGTTAATTCAGTGCAATACCTTCATTGACCACTACAGTATCGCTGTTTGGATAAAACGTGTGTATCTTTAAGGGAAGGGGCGGAGCTTTGACGTTTCTTTTTCCTGGGTCAAGCTCTATTCAAAATGTTGGACATTCAGTTTTGGAACTATCTCCTTTTGTCAGCAAAGCATTTAATAAAATCAATAAACAAATTCTCAGCTTCTTTTTGTGGAGAAAACAGAACTTTAAAAGCAATCAGCTTTTCAGCATGATGGCATTTTGTACAGATTTGGATGAACGAAGTGTCACTTTTAGCCGGGGTCGGCCTGTTAGCTTAGCTTAGTTTCTCAGCTTAGCTGCTATTACCGATCCAAAAGCACAATTTTGGATGGTTTAAAAATGGATTTTTCGCCGTTAAATTTTCACTATAAAAACGTGACTGTCGGTTTGCCTTAGTGAATCAGATTAGGACTTTTTACCATTTAAAGTTTCATTAAATGGGCCGTTAGCGATTAGTTAGCTATGCTAATGCTAACAGGAAGTCCACTGCAATATTATAGATTTTACAGTTTCTTACGGCTTAAAATCTAAAATATTGGGATTAAAATTTTGAAAACCGGATTGATCAGATCCTTAAGCCCTTTGGGTTTGATTCAGCTGGACTCATTTGATTCTAAAAAGCATGCAAAATATTTATTTCAGGAGTTTAGTTTAAATGAGGAGAAGCAGACGTGGTGTGAGAAGAGTGGCCCCCACCTTTAGAAACGGAGACACACACGCAGACATGCAGAAATGCAGCTTGGGACAGACGGAGCACAGATCAAATAATGTAGCTTTACAAAGATTTATGCTAAAAAATTCAGCAAACCAGCATGGAAAGTTATTTTTTTCTGCGTGTATTATTTCAAAGAATGCTGTTTAATGAGCCTCACACGGGGCACCAAAATATGTAGAGGGATATGGGGCTGGATATATATATATTATTGATTATCAGTTATGAGTTAAGCTCATAAGTTATGCATGTATTATGCAAATAACCTTGTTGTGTGGGCCCCACCTCTCTTGGAGAGGAAAAATGAGTCTCTATTTAACCCCAAATTAATGTAAACTGAAACATGAGTTCTTTTCTTGTGTTTAAAGGGCATCGAATCAGTTAATACATACAGATATGCAAAAATAATCAAAAATTCAGTTGATTTTATGTATTTTATTATAAAAATAATAATCTATGATATATGTGATTAAGATTATGCATAACAAAAGTTAACTGAATAACAAATAGATTTGATTAGAATTGATTATTCAAATCAGTGAAACTTAAAAGGCAGATTTGGGACTGGTTGCTGTTTTGTGAAGTGGTTAAAAATTGTGTCTAAGTTGAGCGGTAGTTTGTCTGATAAGATTATTGTGATGTAGGGTCACCAGAAAGGCATTAAAAGTCTCTGTCCTACAAGGATGAGATGTCAGAATGGTTCAACAGCTGCTTAAAATGGTACTAACCCAGATGTTCCAGTTAACTTTTGAGGCTGAAGTCTCTTCAAAGTTCACCTGTCATCATAGAGGGACGAGGGTCCATATGAGAGTCAGCTGGGATTTACCACTCCTCTGTGGTAGGATTCTGGAGCCCTGGGTTCTGGTGACAGTTAAATGCTGGGTTCTGTGAACTCCATCTTTTCTTTTGAGACGTCTGCAGAAAGGTGCTTCCCTTCAATTCTCTTTCTTCCTAGGATGTCTCTCTAGGAAGATGCGTCTTTCTCTGAAGTTTGCTCAAAGTCCAGTGAAGTGTTTGGTGGAAGAAGTCGTAGAAGTAGTGAAACTTAACTGTCTGTGTGTTTCAGAGATGAAGGTCCACCTCTCGGAAGAGGTAGTCCTAACTCTTGTCTTTGTTTTTTTATAAAGCCTATTAAATAAATCTAGTCCATTTTCTCTCTGCCTTAAAAGTTACTCTTCTCAAAATAGAAAAATAAGACAAATATATTCTTAAAGAGAGATAACTTAAAACACATATTTTCATGAATAAACTTTCAGGTATGACATATTTTGAATCAATAACATGCAATGTTCCACCAAATGGTGTCGTTGTTCATCTCCTAAAAAGGAGTATCATTAAACAAAGGGTTCTTTAATGTGTTATCTTCATGGGAACGAGTTCTGGGAGGAATACTCCTTTTTGATAAAGGTGAATCTCAACGTAGCAAGTTCGGATGTTTCAAAACTTCGAAGTCAGTTGAACCAAAAGCTCTCATTAAAACACTTCTAAAAAAGTTAAATCTGGTCCTCTGGACTTTCAAAAAAACAAAACAAAGCAAAACAACAAAAAATGTAGAAACGTTTCGTCTCTCATCCGAGAGACTTCCTCAGTCTGAGCTGCTGTATTCAGCTCAGTCTCTTAAATAGCTGAATACAGCAGCTCAGACTGAGGAAGTCTCTCGGATGAGAGACGAAACGTTTCTACATTTTTTGTTGTTTTGCTTTGTTTTGTTTTTTTGAATGTCCAGAGGACCAGATTTAACTGTTTTAGATTTTTCTACCTGGATTATTGAGCATGCATCAGGATATCTCATTAAAACAGTCTGTCCGTTTCAATGGAAATGAGTTCATATTGGCAGTTAGGTTAACACAGTGACAGTTTTTTTTATTATTACATTAGTGTCAACTGAGAAGTTTGTGAGCTGAGTTGAACACCTGCAAAACAATGTCTGTTTGTTCCCAAGGGAATAAATTAATCTTATTTTATTAGTTTCAAGCACAAAACATAGGAATGATGTTTGTTTCAGATTTGGTAGACTGGTTTTCTGAGATGAGGTGTTCTTTTTCTGTGGTGTTCCCCTACACTACCGTACCATCACTGCACTCTGTACTCCTTGGTCAGTTGATCATCATTACCTACACGTAGGCTCTCACTGGTTCATCTTCATCTATAAATCCCTCCTTGGTCTGCTGCCTTCTTATATCTCCTCCTACATGTCACATCGTCAGTGCAGTTACAACATGTGCACTCAGGCCATCATTACCTACAGCGTCCCCTCAGTGTGGACTGAACTCGGCAAAAGGCCTTTTCCTGCTCTGCTCCTGTAACCTGGAACACCTTGCAACAAGATCTGAAGTTGTCCACCTTAATTCATTTAGGGGGTTTAAAACATTTTATAATGCCAATAGAAAAATCAAAGCAAATGTGTTCTTGTTTTTAGTATTTTACCTTGTTTTATAAGGCACCTTCATTTATTGTTTTATAACACTATTTATTTTAATTACATTTTATTGTTTATCGTTGTCTGTACTTTATCTGTTGTCTGTCTAAAACAGGTCTCTCTTGTAAATGAGTCCTCATGACTCAGTGAGACTAACCTGTATAAATAAAGGTTGAATGAAAAATGGTGATGTTTGTATAAATGCATCTGCCAGGTCTTTGCAGATGTTGAGTGTGGTCTGCCATATCTCTAAGGTTCATAACTGGTTGGACCACAGTACCATCATTGCATACTGTAGTCCTTGGTCAGGAGGTCATTTTTATATTAAGACAAGATAAGAACTTTATTGATCCTGTAAGAAATTGTTTTGCCAGAGTTTCAATACAAGGACATGTACCTCACAAATGTTATCTCACTGCATTGGCACTCTTAATTAAAGCAAGGTTCTGAGCAACAATGATAAAAAATACAGAAAATGATCAAAGTACATTAATCATGTACATAAACATATCAATGTTCCAAAGAGTTTTGTTTTATTTTCAAAGGAAGTGTTCATGGGATTCTTCAGCTGCATTGTTTAATTTCCTTTAGTTGTTTGCTATGCTACAACGCTAACACTAGTATAAAACTACAGTAAGCAATAATGAAAATCTGAGACAAGACATCAAGGTTCATGCTTAATAATCCAGATAGAAAATCCAACAAAGTTTGGTCAGGTCATCTGGGCTGTTTCTTTTTTTGTTGAGACGTTTCGCCCTTCATCCAAAGGAGTTCATCAATCCAACAAGCCACAAACAAAATGAGTCCCACAAACAACACACTCATACAGTGGACCAACCAATTGTTGGATTTTCTACCCGGATTATGAACTTTGATGTTCCGAATCACTTTGGCCATGGTAGCCTCAGAGGTGTTGATGGGGGAGAGTGCGGACCCCAGAAACCATCTTATCACCTGCAAACTGGTTGGTCCATTATGTGGATGTGCCAGGGGTGTTTTTAGGGTCTTGAAACATCGGGGGCTTTAGCCCTAACCCCTTATTCATCCTCTTCCCTATTTTAAAAGTACCCTTCAAGTCTGTATTTAGAAATTTTTCAGACTATTATTGTTATAGTTTGTTTATTTATCATACAGAGTCACAACTAATTTCTGTCAGCAGTGAAAAATAACATTTATAATCCAGGCCGGAAATTTGATGCCATCCCAGGCCACCACCACCCGATTAATTCAAACCAGCAAGACTGAGTTAAAATGAGTGCACTTTGCCCCCCGTGTGTACTTGTTTAGCAACTGTCAAGTTAGGCGGATGAAAAGAGGTGTTAAGGTCAGACTGCACATGTCTGGTGGAGGTGGAAAAAAGAAATCAAGCAATCTTAATGAATGAATGATAAATAAAATAAGTTTTGTGGGTGTGTTGATTAAAACAAAGTCTGTCAAGTTGCTGAAACAATCAAATATTATTATATTTTTGTAATCAAAAGTTCCTTTATAATATATTTTGTGATCAAAAGAAGTATTCATTAAGTGATTGTAAGTTTGATCTGGATTTAACTTTTAATTGTTAAGTCAAGTGATTTTAGAAGAAGGATTTTTATACCATTCTATTAGTAAGTTTTTTTTCTCGTTTATGATTAGAAGAACATCCCTGTGATGGACTTGCGACCCGTCCAGGGTGTACCCCGCCCCTCGCACAGTGATTGCTGGACATGGGCACCGGCGACCCCCGTGACCCAAAATGGAATAAACGGGTAAAGAAAATGGATGGATGGATGGATTAGAAGAACAATGTTCAAAGATGAGAGACAGTCACTTGAAGCAATTGACAGGAAACGCAGCAGTGTGGTGACGGTGGATATGAGGATGTTAGGCAAAGCACCTGTCACGAGCTTACAACAGAAGTGGAAGTACCCTGTTTAGACAGCTGAGCGGTTGCATAAAAACCACATGCTAAAAAAAAAAAAAGGAGACAAACTTTTGAACTGTTGAAAAGTCATCAAAATGATTGACAAGTTTTCAAAATGGATGTTCAATCAGAAACAAGCCAATCAGAGACAAGAGATGAGTTAAAAAAGACAAGATAGCAGACGATGGTTGGTCAGTCATTTTGGGTAGAGATAGAACACGGTTGTCAAGCTCTGAAGACTTGGACCAGATCTGAAGATTGAAGAGGGCAGATTTCGGCTGCAGAAGAGCTGAAAAAACAACAAAAGATGGAAACTTAAAGCAATGAAAAACCGCTCAGCAGCACATGATCACCCTTCAAGAGGACTGACCCCAGATAACTCTGAACAAGTCTCTGATTGGAATTAATTAAATTTGATGACCGTTTTCAACAAAGGCTGTAGGAACTATTCTCCTTTTTCCTGGAAAACCGATCCAATCATGGGATATGCGGTAGGAACCAGCCTTTTTTAACCATTTTATCCAATTTAAAAATTACAGGTTGCATTTTGTGGTTTTTCTTAGAGACAGCACAGTTAGGGCATAGGCCATTTACAAGAGATTATTATAAGAGATTGGTGCGTCCACACCTAGAGGAATTAGGATTTTCACCCGTTTTTTAAATTTTGATTTCAGTCATTATACTGCATTTTTTTAAACGCATTTGCTTGCACTGCTGCTAGATTTTTGAAAGCTACAAATGTAAACTTATACAGATTTATGATTAAAAACACAAAGTATGAAAATCATAGAGTGTTGGACTCATTTTCCCGATGGCATCTGAATGATACACACTCATTGCTGAACTTACTCAGGAAGTCCAAAAAAGTTCAATCTGGTCCTCTGGACATTCAAAAAAAACAAAAACAAAACAAAGCAAAAAAAATCTAGAAACGTTTCGTCTCTCATCCAAGAGACTTCCTCAGTCTGAGGTGCTGTTTTCAGCTCAGTCTCTTAAATAGCACCTTCTCAGAGTGGATCAACCAGTTTGCTGCTGACAACCAAAACCAGCTGATCACATGCTCAAGAAGGACCATCAGCCTAACAATGGGTCATTAGCACACTGATGGCTGTTTACTACTCACAGAGGGCTGAGTGATACTAGCAATCACAGCATTGTAAGAGGGGGACAGTTGAACCCGGAGGCCTCCACCCCTGTTTAATGATGGACGATTTCTTTTCACAAAGATGGCCTCCTTTACTCCTCTCTCAAACCATCGTTCCTCTCTGTCCAGGATGTGAACATCTTCATCCCTGAAAGAGTGACCGCTGGCCTGGAGATGAGTGTAGACCGCAGAATCCTGGCCTGATGATGTTGATCTTCTGTGCTGGGCCATCCTTTTGGCCAGTGGCTGTTTTGTTTCCCCGATGTAAGACTGATCACAGCCCTCCTGACACTGAACAGCATACACAACATTACTCTGTTTGCGCCGGGGGACTGGATCTTTGGGATGAACCAGTCTTTGCCGTAATGTATTTTGGGGTTTAAAAGCCACTGGGACGTTATGTTTAGAAAATAAACGTCTCAGTTTCTCTGATACCCCCTCAACATACGGAATGACCACTGGTCTGGGTCTGGGTTCCTCCTTTTCACCTGATGGCTGACTGGAGTCCTGTTTGGGTTTATTCTCTGCTTTCAGGAAGGCCCAGTTAGGATATCCACATTGCTCTAGAGCCTGTTTTGTGTAGGATTTCTCCTTCTGCCTGGCTCCCGAGCTAGTGGGGATGCTGTCTGCTCTGTGATACAGAGTCCTGATGACTCCTAACTTGTGCTCCAAAGGGTGATGGGAGTCAAACTGCAAATACTGGTCTGTGTGGGTGGGTTTGCGGTACACCTCGGTTTGCAAATGTCCTCTATCAGAGACTGAGACCTCACAGTCCAAGAAAGCCAACTTGCCATTTTTTACATCTTCTCGTGTGAATTTGATGTATTTATCCACAGAGTTGATGTGGTCAGTAAAATGTTGGACTTCCTGAGATTTGATTTTAACCCAGGTGTCGTCAACATACCTGAACCAAAGACTTGGTGGTGTCCCTGAAAAGGACGTCAAGGCTCTCTTTTCTACCTCCTCCATGTACAGGTTGGCAACAATAGGAGAAACTGGAGACCCCATAGCACACCCATGTTTCTGCCTATAATATTGCTCCCCATATGTGAAGTAGGTTGACTGCAGGCACAGTTTCAAGAGTTGACACAGTTGTTCTGTGGAAAGCGTGGTCCTGCTGCTCAGAGTGGTGTCTGATTTTAATTTTAAACTGACCACCTCTACTGCATCATCAACAGGAATGCACGTAAAGAGTGATGTGACATCAAAAGAGACCATTGTTTCATCAGTCTCCATGATGACATCCCTCACCTTATCCACAAAGTCCATGGTGTTATGTATGTGGTGTTCTGAGCTGCCAACTAAAGGGATGAGTACAGACGCCAGATATTTATATCTGTTGATGATGCAGATTGAGCTGAAAACAGCACCTCAGACTGAGGAAGTCTCTTGGATGAGAGACGAAACGTTTCTAGATTTTTTTTGCTTTGTTTTTTTTTTTTTTTTTTGGAATGTCCAGAGGACCAGATTGAACTTTTTTGGATTTTTCTACCTGGATTATTGAGCATGCATCAGGATATGTTACTCAGGAAATGTGCTTGGTTCTAAGATTTTGGGAGGTTTTTAACGGTTACTTAAGTTAGATTTTTGAACAGCATCCCCATATGGCCAACTTGTCCTGGCCTAGGAAAATTACCAGGTCTTGTACCCATTGCAAAACGTCAAACAGAGGAAGAGCAGCCAAAACGCAAGATACCTTATTGTAAACTTTGGGGTCACTGCTACTTGACTCTAAGAGCTGTGAGGTGCGTCCTGCAGACGAAGGTTGTTAGCGCCTGGTCGAATCTTTCTTGAACCCAGCATAAGAGGGCCTGACCATAGTATTGTTTGGGTAATACTCAGATGTCTAGGGGGGTCCAATTACCGGTTAGACCAGGGCTGGAGGGGTGTTAAACCCTGAGACGAAGACACAACGTGGTGATCATTGATGTCAGAAGCATTTGTAATGTGGGGATGGGGGAACACACACGTGTGTGTGTGTGGGGGGGTGGGGGGGGGGGGGTCTAGGGGTCCTCCCTCAGAAAATTTTTAATAAAGTAGATACCATTTCCTGCATTCTGGTGTATTTTAACAGGTTGTTAAACATCTAGTTTTACCTACACAAGTAACACTTGATTCAATAAGCTCTCGACGTAGACCTCTCTAAGGACCTTTAAACATCTGCTAAGTTCATGACAAAAATCAATGCAGACATGTTCCTGTTTTAGTATTTTTTATAGCTTTATAATGTAGCTGATTTGATTTTGTTTTTTAATATAATTTCTTCCATTTACTTTTCATTTTACCAGGATATGTTTTTTATGATTGTCTACTGTTGTAATCTGTGTTCTTTGTTTAAAACAGGTCTCTCTTGTAAATGAGTCCTTGAGGCTCAATGAGACTAACCTGTAGAAATAAAGGTTAAATTGAAATAACTATTTTAGAGTTAACGGCACAACAAGAAGTAACCTGACCAACAGGATTGGATCCTTGTGTGAATAGAGCACACTCCACTTCTCTCACACATTCTAGTCATAGTCTAAGAAACATAGTGTAGCCTAAGTTAACATTTAGGGAAAAAATCATTAGCCAATATGAACATATAATAATAATCACAACTTCTTACTAATGGCCTAGCATAAAGCAATATGATCATCATTCATTGTGTTCATTAGTAGCTTAAAATACCTAATTAAAACGCCAGTAATGGGCTAGGTCCACTGTAACCTTACCCAGTTGTAGGATCAAGAGACAAACATGTAGCATTAACACAGTATGAACATTCAGGAATTGTTTCTATAAGAACATTATCAAATATGTTTCTTCAACGGTAAGATCGCTCCTCCCACGAGGAAATGTAACACAGCTAACCTCACAAACAAACAAACAAAGATAGCTGTAATGGTGGAGGTAGTGAATCTCAGTGTTATTTAAGGCATTTAGTGAGGCATTTCTGCTTTATCAGCCAACATTAAAGCAAAGACAGAAAAAAATACATTCTAAGCTACTAATAACTTCAAATAGTTACTGCAGTGGATGTTTTCATGCCACAGAGCAACACAGGGCAAGAACTCACAGTGAAATTCAGTTTGTAAAAGTGTAAATTTTACATTGAACAACCTGTTAAACACTTTGTACAAAATCCGTTTAGTGTTAACTGATCATAAACAAAGACTAAACTTATACAACCAGAAGTTGCAACATATAAAACACACAAAACAAAACACAACTAGCATTAACCTTTAATTTAACCATTAATTAATGTAATTATGACAAATAATGGAGGATTTACCAGCAGTTACCTTTGTACAGACCAACATGTAGTACTTTCTGTTTATAACTGCCATGTTGGCTGCTGGCCTTTATCATCTTTTACATTTTTCCAAACTTTGTTTAGTTTTTGAAATGGAATAAACTGTATCCACCCTCTAAATGCTCAGGGTAACACGTCTGAATTACATGTCATATTTCCCATCTATTTATTTTCACTAACTGATTATGTAACAACAAATATGTTCTTAATCTCAATGGGACTTTACCTGGTAAAATAAAGGTTAAATAAAATAATATAATACACGGATTTTAATGATCAGATAATTTATTAGTGGAGTTTACGAAGGGTACACAAAATTTGAATTCCTTTCAGCATTAAACTTTGTTTTTTGTTTTTTTCCAGATCCTATTTGTTAATCATATTCTAAAATTTGCAATATCCTTTGTAAAAATTTAAAACATTTGTTCTATTAAGTTTTGGCCCACTTAACTAACTAATTAAGCTAGCTGTGCTGACTACAGAGTTTTCACCAGTGTTTCTGTCTTATACAACAAAGTTCAGTCAGGTCCTTTGGACAGTTTCTGCTTCCAGTAACCGTCCAAAGGACCTGACTTAACTTTGTTGGCTTTTTCTACATGGATTATAGAGCATGAATCAGGATGTTTCAGTTTTACCTGCTCCATTACAAACAAACATTAATTTACTGCACTTTGCTGCATCAGCCCCAGTGCTTTTCTTTTTCAGCTGCACCTGTCTTTGTCTCGCTCGGTTTATCGGATGGATGTCTGTACGTTTCTCCGGTTTGGGTCTCCTACAAGCTTTAAGACCCAAACCGGTGAAACGTACAGACATGCGCGTTCCGCGTGCATATAACCCTCCCACACTGGTCCTACAGAGGCGGGTGAAATCTGTGTGTCTGCTTCATAGACAGACAGCCTCAGAAAGAGAGAGGAGGAGTGGGGGAGCCTGAGTGAGCTCGATGTTACGGTGCAAAAGCGGCTTGTTTATTTAAAAAAATCCAGCGCGACCTGAACCGAGCCTTAAGTCCCCAGTATACTCCCGCATATGTAGAGCCCTGAAAATATGTTAAGAACGTGATAGTATTCAATTC
>NC_056509.1:6498291-6500523 GCF_014905685.2 Nematolebias whitei
AAAAAACGAAGTCCAGATGACATGATTCAACCTTTTTTGTTGTTATATACCTGGATGACTGAGAAAACAAACTTTGTGTACTCTCTGCCCCTCGCCGACAGAAGACAGACATACTACATATCTGATTCCCAACACACACACGCCACCTTACTCTTGAAACATGCTGATAGAGACTTTCACACACATGAAGACATCGCCGCGATCCTAGGAATTGTATATCGCTGAGCATCAAAGGATCCCTCACCTGGGAGGGCCTCCCAACACATCGAAGCGCAGAAACGCCGAGGGAGAATTTTAAAATTGTGGTGGTTGTCTTTTATTTGGTCATTTTGGAAGAACAGAGTACAAATGTTTTTATTAAAAAAGGCTCACAACCAATAGTTGAGAAAAAAACATCTTCCTGTTTTCAAATACAATGGGTTTGCTACAAAATCACTGGAGAGTCAACTTGGATATGGGGATTTTAGTAGGGATAATATGGGGCATTATTTTCTTGTGTGAATTTTTACGTGGGGATGAACCTTTCCGGGAATTATGATATTTTGTGGTTATTTCATTCCATCTATAAAATCATCAAACACTGAATGATGTTTTGTTAGAAAAGGAGTTCAGAGGACTTAGAGGGAATGAGCTGTTCTACATTTGTAAAGGATGCTAAGTGGGCCATTGCAGGCTGTCGTCATAAGGGGCGTGAGGCGATGTCGTGTTTTCCTTCCACAAAGACAGAAACAAACCATCAGCCCTGGGAGGATTTTCCACGGCATTTACCCAGCATCCAAGGAAATAAAGTACAAATACTAGCCTTATTATGATACATGCAATCCTTACTCTAAGAATGAAAAGTAAACTTCTATTCATCCATCCATTATCTTTACTCACTTATTCCATTTTTGGGTCATGGGGGTCGCTGGTGCCCATGTCCAGCAATCACTGTGTGAGGGGCGGGGTACACACTGGACGAGTCGCAAGTCCATCACAGGGCCACATAGAGACAAACAAGACAAACAACCATTCACTTTCTCACTCACACCCTAGGGACAGCTTATAGTTACCAATCAGCCTAACATGCATGTTTTTGGTCTGTAGGAGGAAACCGGAGTACCCGGAGGAAACCCACGCATGTAGGAGAGAGCATGCAAACTCCACCCAGAAAGGCCCCTGGACTAGGGTTTGAACCAAGGACCTGCTCGCTGAAAGGCAGCAGCTCTACCAGTTGAGCCACCATGCTGCCTGAAAAGTAATCTTATTATTTTGAATGTATAACTTAATGTTTATACCTTTCTGGGTTGGCCTCTTTTGGGGGAGGCCAAAAGGGGGAATTGTGGAAATGGGAAATTACTTATTTACTTATGGTGGGTTTAAAGTCAATTAAATTAATCAGTTTATGTTGTTTACTCCCTTTCATTATAGATGTGTGGTCACATAGAGACAAGGTGGGTGTGGCAGTATGACGTAACTTGTTTTGAACAAAGACGGGTGTGGGGTTTCACATTCTAGGAGCAGTTAGAAACTCTCCCAAAAGATACAGATAGTTTAACCATTTCATCACTCTGAGGAGAAGGGGCATAGGAGGAGCTCGATGTAATGGCAACAGTATGAGTGAGCAGATGATTATCCAATCAAAAAAAGATCCCCCCCCCCCCCCCCCAAAAAAAAAAAGAGGGACAGGCTTAGGAAAGGTTTATAACATTGTGTAATGAGGAAGTAAAGTTAGACACACTCCTGGGTAGCCATCTTTAATGACCTCAAGGTGATGTACTCTGTCTGTCTCCTGAAATGCATTTTAGTTTGTGTTCTGTTTTTGTGTTCTGTCTTGTACTTTAACTTTGTTTAAAATAAATTCTATAAAACTAAGGTGAAGTCTCCGGAGCAGTACCTGTCTGATCAAACGAACACACAGAGGGAAAACTGGTCTCCCTCATCACTATACTTCCAAGTTAAATAAAATTATTCAACATTAGTTGAGCGCCATTTTCCCTCCTGGTTTCTAGATGCCCGCTTTAAAGTAGGTAACTCAGAATTGAACCAAGCCAGTTTCCTCTGATTGATTACTTTATTTTTCAGTGGAACAATTTTATCAAGTGAAGATTGCATTGAACTTGTAAAATGAGAAAACGAAAACAAGTCTTCCTCCTCTGCCTTTTATTCCTCCTCACACAGAGCAGAACAATCCTGTAGTCCGCAGACGACAAACTACATGCTGTTTTCATAAAAATAAACTATGTGTCTCAC
>NC_056509.1:6500623-6537018 GCF_014905685.2 Nematolebias whitei
ATATATATATTTTTTTTTTTTTCATTTAGCCTTTATTTATCCAGGTTAGTCTCATTGAGCCACGAGAACTCATTTTCAAGAGAGACCTGTTTTAGGGAGCACATGGTGGGGGTTAAGGGCCTTGCTCATGGGCCCAGAGTGGGGCGAATGAGGGTGGGGGCAAGTGTGGGTGTTTCACCTACCCCACCCACAATTTTGATGTTGTCGGGGCCGGGGCGTGAACTGGCGATCTTCGGATCACAAGCCCACCTCTCTAACCTCTGCGCCACCACTCCCCCAACTCCCCCAATATATATATATATATATATATATATATATATATATATACATATATATATATATATATATATATATATATATATATGTGTATATATATATATATAATTATATTAATTTATGGTGCTCCTTTTATCATCATAAAAATATATAGCTTAATGCTATCATTTATTTTAGAGATTGCATTTTATTGTATTATTATTTATTTATTTATTTACTTTTTTTTAAGTTTAAAAGTTCAAATGTTAGTATAAAAAATTATGTACCGGTATTTATTTATCACTTATTATTTTATATATTTACTTGAGGTCTACAGCTACCTCCCATTCACACAACATAATAAATATAGCTTAAGCTCTTCAGAAACACTTTCACATGTTTTCTGGGATCCGACACAATAGACATCTCTCATCTTAAAAATCATAACACAATACAGACCGACTCTGTTAGTCGTCTCAAAGACACAAGGACCTCTTGTCCTAAATTCCAGATCCTCTGTCTGGCACAAAATCAGCAACTCTTTGCTCTCACTTCGGAAACTGCTTTTCCGTACTCTAGGCCTTCTTTTATCACAGCTGAATTTTTCCTAATTTCACAAAATTGTTGCTGTTCTACACAACTACACAAGGCATTACTATTTTTAGATTTCACTTGTAATCTTTTCAGCTGCAATCTGTTGACAGATTTAAAGTTGTTTTTTTGCTATCAATACAGAAACAACAGTGTCTGGTTAAAGGCCTGGGGTCCGGTCATCTCAGCAGCAGATGTGAACAGGAATCTTTTATTTAAAAAAATCATAATTACCTTGAATATGGGCCCAAAATCCTGGATTCACGCTGCTGAAGAGAAGACCAGAAGTTTCCCAAAGACTCATACCATGTTGGTTGAGCCAAAATGTAGTGTCTACTACATTAAATAATTTTGGGTTCATTAAATAAAACAGTAGACACCTTTGGTTCTGTTTGACAGCAAAATGGGGGTTTTATTTGAAGCTTTACCTTTAAGGTGGAACAGCCAGAAATACTGTGAGACCTCAAAAGACAGAACCCCTGTCTTAATGTAGTTCTGTTCTTATTTATACCTTTTATTGACGTCAGAGAGTTGTATAACAATTTATCAGTCCTTTCCCATTTTAGGAAAACACTTGAGAAGCAAATTCTTCTTAGGTCAGCTTGACATAAACACTCTAGTTGTTAAAACAGTTCTGATGGGAAACAGTCTTATATAAGCAGTTGATCTTACGCCCAGAAATTCCTGGTCCTTTTAGATAAAGATAAACAAGTACAGGAATTTCAAGCACATCTCAAAATCTGTACAGCTAGTTTCATCCAAGAGGCTATCAATACTGATGTTAGCCATCTGTGGTGCAACCAGGGATGGTTTTATACACTTGTGATAAATTTCATAGTCGAGTTTGTAGTTTTGCATGTTGAGATCATTCACTTTTAAATATACAGTAAGAAGCACACATGTTGACATATACTCCTTCAGATCAGGGATACTGTTGATCGGTGGTTAGTGGAGGTGTCGCTACACCTGGTGTGAGATGTATTTGTCACGACGCCTTAGAATACTTAGATTCTACACAAGATTATTCCCAACCATTCATGGATGCTGCCAGAAAGTTCACAGTCCTGATATCAGCCTGCTTCAGCTCTGATGCAGCTCCACAAAATTCAGTCTGAGTGCTGCCAAGCTTTGACACATTCCACACAAATTTGTAGACAATCCAGATTTCACCAACCCAAACAGAAGAATCCAGTTGTCATCATAAATCCTATTTTATTTTCATTGAGGTAAGAGGGTCCTCCATTCACCCTGACTTCCTGTTGGGAGAAATTGATCAATTTTGTTGAGAGACCAGCTGATCAAATCCATCAAATTAGGAAGGTGTGCAGAAAAAAAGAGACTCTATAAAGGGTTTGCAAGACAAGAGAGCAAAGCAGGGAAGTGAGGGGACAGAGCAGAAAAGGACACGTCTGCCTTCACCGAGAGCACAGAGAAAGAGGGAGAGAGAGTTCGAGAGGAAAGAGAGAGAGAGAGGGCGAGTGCGAGAGAGAGAAAAGTAAAGAAGTGTTGACTACAGTCATTTCCATTCTCTTTGCAAAATCCACCACCATCTGTCCTTCCTGGTTTCTTTCCTTGACATCAAACCTACCCATCACTTCCTCATCCCCTCTGTTTCTTTCACCAACATGTCCATTCAGGTCTGCTTCGATCACCACTCTCTCCTCTCTGGGAATTCTCTCTATCACTTCATCCAGGTCATCCTTCATCCTTATCTTTTCCTCCACATCACATCCAACCTGTGCAACATAACCACTGACAAAATTTAGCATGAGACCTTCTACTTCTACCTTCAGACACATCACCCTATCTGACACTCTTTTCACCTCTACTACATTCTTTGCCAACTCCTCCTTCAGGACCACCCCTACTCCATTCTTTTTTTCTATCCATACCATGGCAAAACAGTTTGACCCCTACTCCAATGCTGCAAGCCTTGCTGCCCTTCCACTTGGTCTCTTTGACAACTGAGACATCAACCTTCCTTCTCTGCATCACGTCAGCCAGCTCACTACCTTTGCCTGTCATTGTCCCCACAGTTAGAGTTGCAACCCTCAGTCCTGCATTCTTGACTTTCCTCTTCTCCCTCTGTCTCCTGACACATTTCCCTCCTCGTGGTCTTCGACTAACACAATGCACAATGTCCACTGGCACCTTGTTTGTCAAGAGCACCAGTGGTGGTCATTGTTGACCCGTGCCTGGGTTAAGATTGGATGCCCTTCCGAACACAACCTTCACCATTTACCTGGGCTTGGGACAGGCACAGAGATATACTGGCTTGTGCTCCCTAGTGGCTGCCTTAATGAGTGCAAAACAACGTGCAGTAAAGTGAGTTCATCCATTCACTCATATATGCTACACCTTCATTATTGATGTGAGAAAACAAAATATCTCAAATGGATAACTCTGCATGCTAGAAATAAATCAGTTTACTTTATTGTTTAAAAAAAATCCATCAGCATCAAACAAAATAAATTAGAGGAAAATATGCAGCGTTTGCTGGCTTGATCCACATGTCTTCACAGACATACATAATCAAACCATCCAGAAAGTGGAATAATACATTTCATCTGTTACTGGAACAGTGGAAGATAAGCTGCTGAAATCTTCTGTCAGACGTGGCTGCCCTGATCTGTTGTTTTAACAGAATTAGGAGGATCTGAGGTGGATTATTGTTGGGGCTGAACGAACACTGTGTGGGACTGCTGGGTTGTGCTTAGATGTTCCAAGCATTTTACACTGTTGTCAGAGTGATGTGACAGGGAATGAAAGGCTTTTCTGTGCACACAGGCTGTGATGTTGGGGGGTGAGGTGTGCGTGTGTGTGGGTGTGTGTGTGTGTGTGTGTGTGTGTGTGCGTGTGTGTGTGTGTATGTGTGTGTGTGTGTGTGTGTGTGTTGTTCAGCTGCTATTGAACTCTGCTGGAGACACAATGATTAAAGATATTACAATTCACTGTATGAAAAAAGGGATTAAATAAATTCCAAACTAATTACATTCTGGCAAGAAAAACTTGTTGAAAACTCCTGTTGCGTTGGCGCCATGTCATTCTCACCCTGATATAAAGCTGCTGAGTGATTGGTCATATAGAACTTATGTGACAGGAATTATAACTGATCTGACAACTGTCATCTCTACAGAGCAAAGATGCATTAAATACCCAGAGTCGAATATCTGAGAACAATTTAAGGATGCTGAATTAAAAAAACAAGTGTTTTATTTACAAAGGAGGTGAAGAAACAAGAGTCAGAATCTGCAGAAAATGAGATATGGTGAATAGCTGAGAATAATCAAATCCGTCGGACAGAAGGATAGGATTTTACTGTGTCTTGTTTCTTTTCTCTTTTAGGTGCAGTGGGGATGAGAGGATTCCAGACCCAGATGAAAAGACCAAGGAGGATGACCAAGTGTTCCAGGAGGTAAGTGGTTCTTTGTTGGAGGGTGGAAGGTGTGGCCAGAGGTGAACAGCAAATGTCGATCTCTAAAATCTCTCATGTAGGAGGAGAAGCATCATGGTTCAATACTCAGATGCCTGAGGCAGATTTCTTTAGAAGACTAGGAAATCCTAGGACCAGACAAGAAGCTCAGGAGGTAAGTACAACTGAAAAAAAATACACAAAATATGGTCTGTTAAATTTCACTCAAAATCACAAAAAGTTAAAAGCTGTAAATTTATTCATCCAAGCAAACCAAATGCTCCAGCATCATCATCATCTTCTTCTTCCTCCTCTTCTTCTTATTGTAGTTTATTGGTGGTTGGCAAAAAACTGAAGATGGATTAATGCCACCAACTTATATGGAGTGCAGTTCATCATGTTTTAATTCTGAGTATGTATGTACAGTATAAACTATACTGTATAGTCAGGGCTTAATTTGTAAACCAAATTATGCCAGATCGCAAATAGCAGGCAGACAGTTTGGGACGTTGTTATTGTTGTTGTTGTTGTTGTTGTTGTTGGTGGTGGTGTGTGTGTGTGGGGGGGGGGGGGGGGGGTGGTTTTTGGAGGAAGTTTGGGGGGATTATTATTCAAATAATTTTGAATAAAGTAGATGCCATTTCCTGCATTCTGGTGTATTTTACAAAGGCTTATTACAGTAGATTAACATGAAACAAAAGATGTAAACTCCATTGAAATGTGAAATGACTGCAAAGCATTCATGCAACATTGTTGCAGCTCTGCATGTAAGGGGCGTACACTTTAGGACAAACTGAGGTCGTTGAATGGTCAGTTGCTGACGTGCCTACTGGATTGATTGACAGGTGGCATGACTCGTACAAAAAAAAAACATTTTACTGGCCTGTTTAAAACTGTCATCATTTATTCCATATTTATGCAATATTTTGGTGAAGCTGTTTGAGAAATGAGCTTCCTTACAAAATCCTAATGATGGTTTCTTTATTTTCAAGAGGTGCTGAGTGAAAATTTAGCAGCACTTGAGCACCCCCCAAAAAGAGGCTAAAATCACCACTGAAGCTGGTTCATATTTATAATTTACTTTTAAATGCTTTTTTTGTGATTTCTAAGTGTATTAAGTGCAGGATCATTTCTTACCTTACTAGTTGTTTAGTATAACCCACACTGCAGTCAGTTGTGCCTCCTCATCCTCCTCCCTGCTCCGTACCATCGGACAACAATCGCTGCTCTAAGTTTTTGGCCACATAGAAAAAAAACTGCCTAATATTTAGTGATTTGTCACTGTCTTAGGAAAGTTGCTCTCAATCCCCCTCTTGCTCAATACAGAAAAGCGTCCTGGTGTGGGAGCTCTGGGTTTCTGCCTGCCACTCACTCTCTCCCACAGCTGCAGCAGAGAGCAATCAACCAATTATCCACACCTGATCCCTGATTAGGAGGACTGCTCTACAGGACTACTTAAGCTGCTGCCAGACTCTTCTCCAGCGTTGGGACATTATCCTTCGAATGATAAAAGGTAATGGTCGGCTTCTTATTGCCTCCTGACAATAATCTCCTAACAACTTTATTGCTTTGACTCTCTCCAGCGACTCCCAAGTCCTGTCTTCAACCAGCCTTCCAAGGCCTCAACTCTCCAAGGCTCGTCTCTCTCTGATGGTGTTCCTACTACTAATCAACAGCCTCCTGCCTACTCTTGCACTCCCTGCTCCTGTTGCAACCAGCTTCTCTTTCACACAGTACTCACCTCTCAAGTGGTCTCTCTTGGAACCCAGGACCTCACAGAGCTCTCCTTCAACTCCTACAACTAAGGAAACACTACTCAACTCCCTTTTCCCCTGTGAAAATAAAAATTATTTTTGTAGACTTTGTGCCTGTGTTCTCTTCAGTTTGCCATCTGGGGTCTAATATTAAGAACAATCATGTTAGAATGTTCCAGCTAATCAGACCCTCAAGGCAAAACTGAGGAAGGACAGTTACAGCAATCTATAAAGGACCAAAGCAAACACATTGACAGCCAAGACATAATCTTACAAAAATTTTTCTCACAACAACAGACTGTGAAGTCTAACCTTCAACAGCTCGGTGGGATGGTTTTCTCTATCCAACAGAGTTTGAAGGACTTGGGGCCACGTCCCAAGAACCCCCAGACACCGGGTTCTCTGCTCCACCAGCTCCACGTTCCCTTCAGGAGATTGACATTTGTCCCTCCAAGTGCTTTGAAGGTAACACGATTAAATGTGCCGGATTCCTACTTCATTGTGATCTTGCTTTAACCAGAGCCCCCGTAACATACTCCTCGGATGCCTTCCGAATCACCTTCATAATCAGAGCTTTGAAAGGCAAAGCTCTCCTCTGGGTCCGCGCCTACCTACGCAAACGCACCATCGAATCTCTAACTTTTGCCTCATTCATTAATGATTTTTGACAGGTATTTGACTTACCTCTTCAACAGGAGGAAGCGTCCCAGAAAATGTTTTCTCTGAAACAAGGAAATGTAATGCCCCCCCCCCCCAAGAAGGGGTTGGACCAAAATCACCACAACAAATAAGCAAGTTAAACCAAGTTTATTGTGAGGACCCGCTTTAGTGGAATTGGGTCGAAACTGGTTCTGGAGTTGAGTTCTGGGCGTCTGGACAAGTGTAACAGTCAAAGAGAAGTGACCACTAACCGTCTCATTGGTTGAAGGGGGGTCCAGAGACTGATGTCATTCCAGCAGGACTGAGCAGCTGCAGGAAAGGCTGGTTCTGGTGAAGGAAGGCAGCCGGCCGCAGCGGAGATCCAATGTTTGGAGTCCGTGAGACGAAGAGGCTTGTCCAACAGGTGGGAGTCCGAAACCAGGCAGCAGATGACCAATGGTACCAATCCGTGAGGCCCAGAGGGAAGTCTAGCAGGCGAGAGTCCAAAATCGGGAAGCAGATGCTCAACAGGACCAACAGGTAAGGCGAGAGGAGGTTGTCATACAGGTGGGGGTCGTTAAAGTTTTCAGTGAGGCGTCAGTCCAGGGGGTCGAGCAGGAGACAAAGTCAGACGGACGATGAGTCAGGAAGCTGGGAGAGCGAACCATAGAGGTGAGGATACAAAACAGGGTACGGGACAGGAGCAAGGAGGACAGGTAAGCGACTAAACTGGGTAAACACTATGATAAACTACAGGTACAGGGGATCAAGAGCATGGGATAACTACTGGCAATAAACTGACAGGAAACCGGTCGGTGGCAGAGTTCACCATCCATTTCCGCATCTTGGCAGAGAAATCTGAGTGGGCTGAGACAACACTCAAAGGAGCGTTCATCAACGCCTTGAACAAACTGATAAAAGGTCAATTCGCCACTCGTGAGGCTCCCCCAGATCTCAACCAACTCATCACCCTTGCCACAAGAATTGATAACCGTTTCCAAGAACACATCATGGAGAACTACTTTATTCGCGAGTACCCAGACACCGGAAGTAATTCACTCACTCCCACTTCTGGTCCGGCTGACCCCAAACCAATGCAGATTGGAAGGACCCATCTCTGTCCAGAAGAGCAACAACGCCGTATATCATGCAATGAACGACTTTATTGTGATAAGAAAGGACACAATCTTCCTTCCTGTCGACTTCGTTTTAAAAGGAAAAGCCCACCAGTAAGACGGGAGATTCTGGTGGGTACTTCTTTTTCTCCTATTTGAAGCTTGCCAGCTATTTTGTGTGTTAATACCATAAATTTCCCTATCCAGGCTCTAATTGATTCTGGCGCCAAATAAAACCTAATCAACAAGAACCTGATCAAGAGGCTTCAGATCCTCACAACTGCGTTAAACCCAACTGTTGCTGTGGCAGCCCTTACTGGACAAACCATCTCATCCATTAACCAAAGAACTAATAAAATTAAGTTGGTTGTCTCAGGAAATCACGAGACGGATGAATTTTTCATTTTTGACCCCCCCTAAACCACAACTAATTTTAAGTTACCCTTGGTTGAAAGAACACAACCCTCTCAGTAATTGGGCAGAAGGTAGGGTTGAGAGGTGGGGTGAGTCCTGCTCAGAAAATTGTTTGTGTTTGGCCATCTCCCCTGGGGTCTGTGAAAAGAAAACCCAAGAAAAAAATGACCTTTCCAAGACAACAAAGTCCATGCTCAATAATCCAGGTAAACAATCCAACATTTTTCAGTCAGGTCATCTGGACAGTTTCTTTTTTTTTGTGTGAAACATTTCGCCTTCGGTCCGGAAGGCTTCATCAGTCAAGGAAACACAACAAAATTGATTTTTCCGCCAACAGCTTACTCCAAATTGGAGCAAACCAGTTCTGCTTGTGATAAGATGGTCTCTTTGGTACACCCCCTCCTCCATTGCCGGCCTTCTTCCTTGTTGACAGTCTTGTCAAAGTGGTTGAAAACAACAAAGTCCATGCTCAATAATCCAGGTAAACAATCCAACATTTTTCAGTCAGGTCATCTGGACAGTTTCTTCATATTTTGTGCTGAAACGTTTCGCCTTCAGTCCGGAAGGCTTCATCAGTCAAGGAAACACCCAACAAAAGTGATTCTTCCCCAAACAGCTTACTCCAAAGTGGAACAAACCAGTTCTGCTTGTGATAAGATGGTGTCTTTGGTACGCCCCCTCCTCCATTGCCAGCCCTCTTCCTTGTTTACAAACAACAAAGTCCATGCTCAATAATCCAGGTATACAATCCAACATTTTTCAGTCAGGTCATCTGGACAGTTTCTTTTATTTGTGCTGAAACGTTTCACCTTCAGTCCGGAAGGCTTCATCAGTCAAGGAAACACACAACAAAACTGGAAAGGGCCTCCTAGAAAGACGTTTGTACTCACTGCAGTGGTGAACAAAGTATTAACATGGTTACACACAGACAAACTCACCTGCCATCCCGGTGCCACTTGCATGTTACATCTGACCAAGGAACATTTTTGATGGCCAAATATGACCAAGGATGTGAAAGACTTTGTTGCAGCCTTTCCTACCTGCGAACTTAATAAAATTTACAAGCCTCCTGCTGGTCTCCTTCTTCCTTTACCATAACCCAGTCACCCTTGGTCTCACATTGCATTGGATTTTGTTACTGGTCTGCCTCCCTCTGCTGGTAACACTGCCATCTGCACCATCAATGATCGCTTCTCTAAGGCTGCTCATTTCATTCCTTTTCCAAAATTACATCAGCTTTTTAGACTGCAAGACTTATCACTAACCATGTTTTTCATCTTCATGGCATCCCCATCATCTCTGACAGGACTCCCCAGTTTATCTCCCAAGTTTGGAGGTCTTTCTGCCAGGCCCCGGGGTCTACAACAAGTCTCACTTCTGGGTACCATCCCCAATCCAATGGACAAATAGAGAGGTGCAATCAGGAGCTGGAGGCTTCATTGAGGTGCATAATCAAAGATAACCCTTCAACCTGGTGTCGATATTTACCCTGGATTGAATATGCTCACAATTCTCAGGTATCCTTAGCCACCGGAATGTCTTCATTCCAGGCCTCACTGGGCTACTCACCTCCTTTATTCCCTGCCCAAGGTGCAGATGTGTCAGTTCCATCCATCCAGCACCATATTCGACGGTGTTGCAGGGTGTGGCAACAAACCAGGGCAGCGCTTCTCAGGACAAATGACCAGAACAAAAGATTTGCTGACAGACGGCGATAATCAGCTCCCAGATATCAGATGGGTCAGGCGGTATGGATGTCAACTAAGGACATCTCCCTGAGGGTCACTTCTCACAAACTAGCCCCCAGGTACATTGGACTATCCCCCATCACCTGGATTATTAACCCCTCTGCTGTGCGTCTTCAACTACCTCAATTCATGAGGATCCACCCAACCTTTCATGTTTTCCTTCTCAAGCCTGTAACCTCCAGTCCCTTAAATGCCCCTAGCAACCCACCACCTCCTCCCCGTCTGATCAACAACGAACAAGTGTTCACGTTCCAGCGACGTCTGGATGTTCACCATCGTGGTAGAGGTCTGCAATACCTGGTGGACTGGGAAGGTTATGGTCCGGAAGAATGCTCCTGTCATGTTGGGTTTAACTAATCAATTAACCCACATGCAAGAACACCACACAGGAGAGAGATGAACTATAATAACTGTTTATTTTTACAATAAATAAGCGGAATCAGATGAAGGTCTGGTCTGTGAGCGGGGCTGTTGAATACTCAGCACACTGGAGAGAACAAGGGAGATGATGAGTTTGAGGTTGTAGGAAAATTTGATTTCTGGACGGAGAGTAATGAGAGCTTACTTGTTCAGTGATCAGTCCTGGGACTGGAGGGGGGTTGGTGTTGGTCCGCTGTCTTTTAGTTCCAGTTAGGTCCTTGAGAGTGGTTAGAGGTTTGTAGAGTTCCTTTTGAATGTCGGAGGAAGCTCGAAGGAGAAGACGGCATTGGAGGGCGGACTGGTAGGCAGAGGCTTGAAGGCATCAGAGGAGCAGATAGACTGCCAGTCGGTCTTTGGTGCTGGAGATCGATGTTTGCTGTGTCAAGTGGGTGTGGGAGCTTGGGCATCCACAGGGTAACAACCCACGGTGACACGAGGAAACAAAGAGAACGAGAACCAGGTCAGGATCATCAAAAAAAAAAAAAAGAATCCACAGGAAACAGATTACTCTCAGATCACAGGACAAAAGGACAGATTAACCTGGGAGAAAGTTTTCTGGACATGGACTTGAGGGGAATTTTGTGAGTGGATAACCAAACCTTTTGTCCTGGTTGGTAGGCTGGAGCAGGGATCCGTTTACGGTCGGCAAACCTCTTGTTATGGAGGGAGGTGTGGTGGAGGGCATCCGTTGTGGTTCTCCAGATGTTCCTGCAGCGGCGGATGTGATGTTGAATAGACATGACAGAGATGAGGGATTCATCAGAGGTGAGTAGTGGTGGTTGGTAACCTAAAGATGCTTCAAAAGGAGATAAACCAGTTGCGGCAGAAACGAGGCTATTATGAGCATACTCCACTCAGGGTAGGTACTGGCTCCAATCAGACGGGTTGGTCGAGGGGAAGTAGCGAAGAGTGGACTTGAGTTCTTGATTAAGCCGTTCCACCTGACCGTTCGACTGGGGATGATAACCAGAAGTTAGCGCCACCTTGGCATTAAGGGCTGTACAGAACTATTTCCAAACTAAAAAAGTGAACTGAGGACCTCGGTCGGATAAGATATCTAAGGGGATCCCATGTAAATGAAAAACATGTTTGAACAGAAGCCGGGCTGTTTGGAACGCTGAAGGAAGTTTTCTGAGTGCGACAAAGTGGAAGGCCTTAGAAAAACGGTCAATAATAGTGAGTATAGTGGTCATACCTTCGGATGGTGGAAGGCCGGTGACAAAATAGATGGCGACGTGTGACCAGGGGCGTCTCGGAATGGAAAGTGGTTGTAAGAGTCCAGAGGGGGTTGATGTAGTGGCTTGTTACGTGAGCAGACAGTACATGCTTGGACAAACTCCTTAACGTCCTTGTGGATGGAAGACCACCAGAATCTGCGATTTATTAAAGAAATGGTTCGGCTTGTACCTGGGTGTCCGGAGAACTTTGAAGAATGTATCCATTGCAAAAAACGGGCTCGGACAGCTGAAGGGACGTAGATCCTGTTTGGAGGACAGTTCTGGGGAGTCGTTCAGAGTGTTGCGCTTGCTTGATTGTGTCCTCCATCTCCCAGGTCACAACGGCCACGTACAACTGGGGAGAAGAATACTGGCGGGAGTCCTCTCGGAGTCATCAGAAGCTTACAGGCGGGACAACGCATCTGGCTTGACATTACGGGTACCTGGGCGATAGGAAATGAAGAGATTGAACCTTCATAAAAAACAGAGATCGTCGGGATTGTCGTGGGTTTAATCTTTTAGCCGAGCAGAGATAAGAGAGGTTTTTATGGTCCGTCCAAACTAACACTGGGAATTACGCCCCCTCCAACCAGTGCCTCCACTCTTCCAAGGCCAATTTTGTGGCCAACAGTTCTCGGTCGCCCACATCGTAGTTCCTCTCAGGCGGCGACAATCTGCGTGAAAAGAAGGCACATGGATGAGTCTTATTATCAGTGCTGGAAACCTGGGAAAGGACTGCTCCAACCCATGTGTCAGAAGCGTCCATCTCCACAATGAATTGTCGGCTAGGATCAGATTGAACTAAAACCGGTGCCTTAGAAAATAGGAACTTGAGTTTCTTAAAGGCCACCTCAGCAACAGGAGACCACAGAAACGGAATCTTGTTAGAGGTGAAAGCAGTTAATGGTTGGGCAGTCAGACTATAGTTTCGTATAAAACGTCAATAGAAGTTTGCAAAACCTAAGAATCTTTGGAGCTGTTTACGTGTCTCGGGGGTAGGCCATTCCAGAACTGCCTTTATTTTCTCCTCCATTGGCCTTACCAGTCCGCCCTCAAGGATGAATCCAAGAAAAGAAACAGACAGTTTGTGAAATTCACATGTCTCCGCCTTTACGTACAGCTTGTTCTCTAGGAGCCTTTGCAGAACGAGACGGACATGATGTTTGTGTTCGTCCAGGGATTTGGAGTAGATAAGGATGTCGTTGAGGTAGACAAATACAAAAAGGTTTAAGAAATCTCGCAAAACATCGTTCACCTGAGCTTGAAAACAGGCAGGTGCATTAGATAACCCAAATGGCATAACTAGGTATTCAAAGAGTCCTATAGGTGTTTTGAAAGCCGTTTTCCACTCATCTCCCTGTTTGATTTGCAGGAAGTGATAAGCGTTGCGTAGATCTAACTTGGTGAAAACAGTAGCCCCATGAACAGGTTCGAAAGCAGAAGATAACAGAGGTAAGGAGTACTTGTTTTTAACAGTGATCTGGTTTAAACCTTGATAATCAATACACGGTCTGAGCGTCCTGTCTTTCTTACCCACAAAAAAGAACCCCGCCCCCAATGGCGAAGAGGACTGGCGGATAATCCCAGATGCAAGAGAATCCTTGATGTACTTCTCCATGGTCTCACGCTCCGGGCGTGAGATGTTATACATGCGGCTGGAAGGTAATGGGCTCCAGACAATAAATCTATGGAACAGTCGTAAGGACGGTGCGGGGGAAGTGAACAGGCCTTAGTTCTGCTAAACACGGGTGCGAGGTCATGGTATTATACTGGAACAGACGATAACTCTGGAGGGTCAGCCTCATTTTGTACCGCCGGGGACGGACCTGGTGGAACGGCAGAGCGGAGACAGGTGGAATGACAATAGTTAGACCAGGATTCGACATGTTTCTTGGACCAGAAAAGGTGAGGATTGTGTAAGGTTAGCCAGTCAAAACCTAAAATAACAGGGCAGTTGGCAGAAGGAAAAACAAAAAATGAGATGTGTTCACTGTGATTACCGGAAATAACTAGGAATAGAGGCTTGGCTTTATGTGATTTGGGGCAAGATTTTTCCATCCAGAGCGGATACATGGAGGGGAGTGGGTAATGGAATGGTTTCTATAGAGAGTTGTCTGACAAGTTCAGCATCGACAAGAGCTTTTTTCACAACCCGAATCTATCATGACTGAAAGATGAATATGTTGGTTACTGTAGAACAGTTCTGCAGAGAGAGAGATGCGAGGAGAAAAGTGTTTGTTATTCTGACCCACCAGGTTCCTCACTTCAACTGGTGGGTCTGATGGTTTAATTTCTTTGGACAACGAGCGATGAAGTGACCAGCCTTTCCACAATACAAACAGAGATGGCCGGTCATGTGCTTCTGACGCTCCTCGGGAGAAAGCTGGGTATGCCCAATCTGCATGGGCTCTGGTTCGGCTTGCGACGGCTGAGATTGAGCGGGTGAAAAGGACCTGATGCTATGCGAATAGTGGTCTCTCTCTTGTTTTCTCAATCGGATTCTGTTATCTAAACGAATGGTTAATTTGATCAGATCTTCGAGGCTGTCTGGTTCATCTAAAGTTGTTAGTTTGTCCTTTCGTTTAAAGCATGAAAATAGGCACTTTTTAACGCGGGAGGATTCCAATTAGAAGCTGCTGCTTTAATGCGGAAATCAATGGCAAACTCAGAAACTGTTTTCTGCCCTTGTTTTAAATTCCACAGGTCTCGAGAATTTGCCATCTTATCAGGGTCAAAAACAGAAAACTAGTTTATATTCCTTCAAGAAATCAACAAAAGAGCAACCAAAATTGGTGGGGTCGGGAAACCTAGCTTCTGCACAATCTAATGCTTTTTCTGACAGGTAAGAGAGCATAAAAGCGATCTTAGCTCCGTCATGACTGAAACTTTGGGGTGAATAATTAAATGCCAAAGAACATTGCAAAATGAATCCCCCGAACCTACTTGGTTCACCATTAAACCTTTCTGGAGCTGTAGGACGGATCTCGGGAAATCTGGGCAGATTTACATGAGACGCCATTTTATCTTTGACCCATCAGAATAAATGCAGTCATTTATTTAACAGAATCTAAATTTAACATCAAACATGTACACATTGATTGGCTGATCTGTTTCTGAGTAATAAACTTAGCAAGATTTACTAAACAAGACAACAGAAGATTACTGATGGAGAATGATTCATTTCTGAAGGCACTTAACTTGATTTACTGGCGAATAGAAGTTTAAAGAGAAGGAGGAAAGAAGTTTAAAGATTTAAAGAGGAGGTTTAGATGGATGAAGGAACATGTGTCGACCAAAAATGGCACCCTTCCTCCGACCCCAGCTCAGCCCTCCGGTACACTCAGCGTGTGACGACTTGTTACCTTGGCAGAGGATACATCAGCTCTGGAACAGAGGTCCATTGGCACGCTAACTTTTCAGCGTCTCCGGTCAGGGTGGCTGAGAATCTTCCGAAGTAGTTCCATATACTCAGTTCAACAGAATAAGCTTCCTTAGAAGTTGAGAGCATTTAATGCTCAGGTTGAGTACACAGCGATGCGAGCTGTGACTCCACTGGAATGGACGGACCCTTGGCTCATGGTCCAAAAATCCATCAGCTACTTAGTTCAGCTGGAAGACTCCAGTAAGGCTGAAAGTTCCAAGAAGACTGAGAAGACTGAATAGTTCCAAGAAGTGTTGACTTTTAAAGGGTATCCACTTCCTGTCACTTGGTTCCCCTATCTAGCCCCGTGATGCTCCTCAGAAAAGCCTCTACACCACTGACCAGGAAGAAACGTTCACCGATACCCAAAGTGCACCGATGGGAAGGCCTCACCACCAGAGCTGGCAACCCATGGGAATACAGGATCTGGAATGGAGGTAAAAAAGTCTTTCAAGTCCTATTCCCATAGGTGGGAACTGCAGAAGTTCAACAACATGCCGAGATCACCCGTCATGCACTTCTGCGCCTCTTCAATGACACCTACAGACTGGAAAATGGAACAACAAAGGAATTGACTGCAATGAGAGACATGATCATCCAGAACTGTGTCATCTTGGACATGCTCACCGCCTCACAAGGAGGGGTATGTAAGATTATAGGAATCACATGCTACACCTACATCCCAGATGAAACTGGAACTGGTGGAGACATCCATGATGCCCTAAACGACCTAAAACAGCTGAAACGTTATGTGGACAGTACAACATCAGGAGCACAACCCTTTGACCTTCTTTCATGGCTCACGTCTGGACCATGGTGGCATCTGCTGCTGAAGATTTGCACCCCCATCCTAGTAGTACTCGTCCTCTTCTGCGCTTTCACCACATGTGTCCTCCCACTTTTGAAAACAATGATGACGAAAGCTTTACAGGTGTTTTAATCAGCCTTCACCTGTCAAGGTTAAACCAAGAACATTAAACTCCACTGACACAATCAGAGTATGATGATGCTGTGTAAAAGAGATGCATTATGATTCTTGTACTGAAATTGTGTTCAACGAATAAGTAAAAAGATGATGTTTTGCTCCTGGGCCAGCTATGTTCTCTCCTGTATTAAAAAAATTCCTACTTGTTGTCATTCTTCTAAAAAGCAAACACATTCAGATGTTTTGTCGTATGTATCAATTCATTTTCATCATTTCAAGATAATCACTCTTTCCTATTTTTTTCAGACAAACAATTCTTATTAATTCAATTTTAATTCTTCATAATTTGAATTTACCTTTAGTGATGGTTAAGTTTCTACTTGCAAAAAATGTTTAAAACCCTTGCTGTTTTCATTCTCACAAGTTTAACAGGACATTTAATTAATCTCAATCACGTGAAGCAAATCATTTTTTCATCCTTCATTATTTTTGTTCTTTAAATTTTATTTTTATGATTTAAAGTTCTGTAGGAACAAGTGTTAATTTTTCTTTTTTTCTTTTTATGATTTGTGTTCTCAATGAGTTTAAACTGATAAACAGGAGGGAAACGTAAGAGTTTTTCATTTGTTATCACTTTTAAACTGCTTCATGATTTCTGTACTTCTATGCATACAAAGAAAAAAGTTTCTGGAACTATCAGTCCACATCCGAGCTGATAGTAATTCTCTGTATTTACTTTGTACATAAGCTGTTTTTACTTAGAACTGTTTGTTAAAAACCAAACATGTCAAAGTTTAAACATATCAACGAGTATTCCAGTTATCTTGCACTGTCATTGTTTTTCTCCTCACCCTTAAACTGATACAGATGATTTCAACTGATATAGATGGTATCAGAAACTCATTACAATAAGCATTTAATCAACTGAACCTGTACAAGATGTTTTGTTCTGATCAAAGAGTGTTCCAAGCCAAACACTTATTGATTTTACTTTTATCCTCAGGGACTACTTTCAAGAGCACGATTTGGACTTTCTGTGTATCACAGAGACTTGGATGTCTCCGGGTGAGTCCAGCGCCTTGACGGAATTACTGCCATCGAACTGTTTGTATTTTAACGCACCGCGACCATCAGGCCGGTGCGGTGGTGGATTATTAACAATATTCAAATCAACTTTTGACTGTAAACAACTGCCCATCCCAGTTTACCGCACCAGCTTTGAGCTGAGCATCTTTGAGCTGAGCATCTTTGAGCTGAGCATTTTTGAGCTGAGCATCTTTGAACTCGGACATTCACCTGCGACTTTATTTGCACTTGTCTTCCGCCCACCTCGGTCTAAGGATTTCATAAATGAGTTTTCTGACTTCTTGGCTGAAATCACACCAAAATATGAGCATGTTTTCATTATTGGGGACTTTAATTTGCACGTGTGCTGTCCTGAGAAGCCCTTGGTTAAGGACTTTTTAGATTTATTGGACTCATTCATTTAACTCAGCATGTAAACGATCCCACCCAAGAGCACGGACATACACTGGACCTTGTTTTAACTCATGACATGACTGTTAATAATCTTGTTATTGGTGATAATGTTTTTTCAGACCACATGCCAGTCCGGTTTGAGTTCACCCTCCCCCATCTAACTCCTAAGTCGTGCATTGTTGCAACTAGTACCCGGACCATTAACCATTTCACTGCCACACGTTTCACAGATGTTTATAACTCTGAAATGATCATTCAGCCCCCAGTGTTTCTCACCACCACTGAAGAGCTGACATCCCAGTTCAACTCTGTCTGCTTAAAGACTCTAGATCATGTTGCGCCTATTAAAACTAGAAAATCAAAACTGAGAGCAGAACCTTGGCTGAGTGACGTCACCAAGGCTGTTAGGCAGCAATGTAGGAGGGCGGAGCGAAAGTGGAGGAAAGACAGGCTGCAGGTCTCTTTTCAAATACTTAAAGAGAGTTGGCACCGTTATCAGAAAGCAGTGAAAGCTGCTAATTCCAAATACTTTGATATAATTACCTCAAACTCTCACAACCCACGCGTCCTCTTCTCTACCCTAAACTCTGTTCTCCACCTCACTGAACCATCACCTCTGGAAGCCTCAACTGAGCTGTGCGACAACTTCTTGCATTTCTTTTTGGAAAAACTGCGATCACCCTGGCTCTTATTTCCACTCCAACTCATGACCCATTTATCCCACTTCAATCTGTAGCTCCTTTTGACCATTTTGAACCCATCACTCTATCTTCTCTAGAGCAGGTCATGTGCAACTTGAAACCTTCTGGTTCCCCCCTTTGATGTGGTCCCCCATCTACTACTAAAGGAGGTTTTTCCAATTCTAGGTCCGTCCATTCTTGCCATAGTAAACAGTAGTTTATCCACTGGCGTAGTGCCAAAATCCTTTAAACATGCTGCTGTCCAGCCTCTCCTGAAAAAAGCAAACCTTGACCCCTCAGTCGTGTCCAACTTCCAGCCTGTCTCCAAACTCCCATTTGTTTCTAAACTACTGGAGAAAATCTAAAAAAGGTAAATCTGGTCCTCTGGACATTCAAAAAACAAAACAAAGCAAAACAACAAAAAAATGTAGAAACGTTTCGTCTCTCATCCGAGAGACTTCCTCAGTCTGAGGTGCTGTATTCAGCTCAGTCTCTTAAATAGCACCTTCTCAGAGTGGATCAACCAGTTTTGCTGCTGACAACCAAAACCAGCTGATCACATGCTCAAGAAGGACCATCAGCCTAACAATGGATCATTAGCACACTGATGGCTGTTTACTATTCACAGAGGGCTGAGTGATACTAGCAATCACAGCATTGTAAGAGGGGGACAATTGAACACGTAGGCCTCCACCCCTGTTTAAGGATGGACGGTTTCTTTTCACAAAGATGGCCTACTTTACTCCTCTCTCAAACCATTGTTCCTCTCATATGGAATATTCATATGGAATGACCACTGGTCTGGGTCATTCCATATGTTGAGGGAGTATCAGAGAAACTGAGACGTTTATTTTCTAAACATAACGTCCCAGTGGCTTTTAAATCCCAAAATTCATTACGGCAAAGACTGGTTCATCCCAAAGATCCAGTCCCCCGGCACAAACAGAGTAATGTTGTGTATGCTGTTCAGTGTCAGGAGGGCTGTGATCAGTCTTATATCAGGGAAAACAAAACAACCACTGGCCAAAAGGATGGCCCAGCACAGAAGATCAACATCATCAGGCCAGGACTCTGCGGTCTACACTCATCTCCAGGCCAGCGGTCACTCTTTCAGGGATGAAGATGTGCACATCCTGGATAGAGAGGAACGATGGTTTGAGAGAGGAGTAAAGGAGGCCATCTTTGTGAAAAGAAACCGTCCATCGTTAAACAGGGGTGGAAGCCTCCGGGTTCAACTGTCCCCCTTTAACAATGCTGTGATTGCTAGTATCACTCAGCCCTCTGTGAATAGTAAACAGCCATCAGTGTGCTAATGATCCATTGTTAGGCTTATGGTCCTTCTTGAGCATGTGATCAGCTGATTTTGGTTGTCAGCAGCAAACTGGTTGATCCACTCTGAGAAGGTGCTATTTAAGAGACTGAGCTGAATACAGCACCTCAGACTGAGGAAGTCTCTCGAATGAGAGAAGAAACGTTTCTACATTTTTTTTGTTGTTTTGCTTTGTTTTTTTTTTTGTTTTTTTTGAATGTCCAGAGGACCAGATTTAACTTTTTTAGATTTTTCTACCTGGATTATTGAGCATGCATCAGGATATTACCTGAGAAACAGACCACAGTTTGTGAGACTGAAGGGTTGTGTGTCTAACCAGGTGGTCAGTAGCTCAGGAGCACCACAGGGGACTGTACTCTCACCATTCCTTTTCACTCTGTACACCTCAGATTTCCAGTACAAAACAGACTCCTGTCATCTGCAGAAATATTCTGATGACTCTGCAGTGGTCAGGTGTATCAGAGATGGATAAGAAGCTGAGTACAGGGAACTAGTGGACCATTTTGTAGCATGGTGTGGAAACAATTATCTCATCTTGAATGTGAACAAAACAAAGGAGATGATTGTAGATTTCAGGAGAAAATGAATAGGTCCAACCCAATTTCCATCATGGGAGAAGAAGTAGAGGTGGTGGAGAAGTATAAATATCTTGGGGTTCACCTGGACAACAGACTGGACTGGAAATGCAACAGTGAAGCCGTCTACAAGAAGGGACAGAGCAGACTGTACTTCTTGAGGAAGTCGAAGTGCTTCAATGTTTGCAGCAAGATTCTGCATATCTTTCATAAGTCTGTTGTAGAGAATGCTATCTCTTCTGCCATCATCTGCTAGGTTAGCAGCACCAGAACAAGTGACTTAAAAAAGATCAACAAGCTCATAAAGAAGGCTGGCTCAGTTCTTGGGACTACTCTAGAACCTTTGGAGATGAAAGTACAAAGAAGGATTCTTCACAAAATGAAAAACATTATAGACAACCCTCAGCACCCTCTTCATCAGACTGTCATACAACAACAGAGTGTCTTCAGTCAGAGGCTTCTTTAGATCCGTTGTAGGACAGACCACTACAAGCGATCCTTCCTGCCGATAGCCATCAGCTTCTATAACAACTATTTAACGAAACCAGGATGATGAGTTACATCATTTAATCTCCCTCTGTGATTAATACAGTATTTTTTAATTGAATTGAATTTTCCCCTCCTCAGCTGCCTGAAGGTTTGCCATAATCTCCTCGGAGCCGTCCAAGAGTCTTTATCTAAGGCCTCACCAAACTCCTCCCACATCCGAGCTTTTGCCTCAGCAATAGCCAAGGCTGTGGACTGCTTGGCCCTCTGGTACTTAGCTGCCTTTTGAGTCCCACCAGCCAGCAAGGACCGATAGGACTCCTTATTCTGCTTGACAGGCTGCCTAACCTGCGGTGTCCACCACCGAGTTTGAGGATAGCCACAGCGAGAAGCATGACACTCTTACAGCCATAGCTCAAGGCAGCCACTTAAACAACTGAGTTGTGGAATATGGCCCACTCAAACGCAATGCCCTTACCTCAGCTGGGATATGGTTAAAGCTCTCCCGGAGGTGTGAGTTGAAGATCTTTCTTACAAGTTATTCTGGCAGGTGTTCCCTGCAAACCCTCACTACAAGGACTCATTCTTCTGCTTGACAGCCTCCATAACCCGTGGTGTCCACCACCAAGTTCGACCATGGTCACAACGAAAAACACCGACAACCTTGTGGCCATAGCTCAAGGCAGCCACTTCAACAACTGAGTCGTGGAATATAGCCCACTCAAACTCCACTCAAATGCCCTTGCGTCAGCTGGGATAAGGTTAAAGCTCTCCCAGAGGTGTGAGTTAAAGATCTTTTTGACAGGTTCTTCTGCCAGACGTTCCCAGCAAATCCTCACTACACGTTTGGGTCTACCGGGTCTGTCCGGCATAATCCCCCTCCATCTGATCCAACTCACTACCAGATGGTGATCAGGTGACAGCTAAGCTTCTCTCTTCAACTGAGTGTCCAAAACAAACAGCCACAAATCAGATGACACAACTACAAAGTCAATCATCGATCTATGACCTAGGGCATATGTGTCAAACTCAAGGCCTGTTGGCCAAATGTGGCCCTCATTGAAATCGTATCTGGCCCCCAAGATGTTATTTTAAATATAAAATACTTTAATCACTTTAATTTTTTTCTGTAATCCTTGAATATGATGTTAAAAGTGCAACATAGTATGTCAAATGAGACCAATCAAACTCTTGTTGAGGAACCTGCAACCAAGAAAAGATGTCGGGTATCTAACTTGAGTTAATGTAGATTCTGAAACTGGCCTTTAGTTTGAAAAGGTTTTAATTTTGGTCCCCTTTTTAAGTGGGTTTGACACCCCTGACCTAGGGTGTCCTGGTGCCAAGTGCACTTATGATCACCCTTATGTTCAAACATGGTGTTTGTGATGGACAAACTATGACTAGCCCAGAAGTCCAACAACAGAACACCACTCAAGTTCAGATCAGAGAGGCCGTTCCTCCCAATCATGACCCTTCAATTCACACTGTTGTGAATTGAACGTGGGCATTGAAGTCCCCCAGCAGAATAAAGGTGTCCCCAGCTTGTGTACCTTTCAGCACCCCCACCAAGGACTCCAAGAAGGCCGGATACTCTGAACCGCCATTCGGCACGTAGGCACAAACAACAGTCAGAGCTTGTCCCCACACCTGAAGGTGCAGGGAAGCTACCCTCTCATCTACAGGAAAAACTCCAACAGACAGGCATCAAGTAAGGGTAGACTCACAACAGCTCAGAGCCTCTCATCATGGGCAACTCCAGAATGGAATAATATCCAACCCTTCTAAAGGAGATTGGTTCCCAAGCCAATGCTGTTCACTGGGGTGAGCCCACCTATATCTAGTTGGTACATCTCAACCTGATGCACAAGCTCAGGCTCCTTCCCCACCGGAGAGGTCACATTCCATGTCCCAAGAGCAAATTTTGGTAAGCCAGGGTCAGAGCACAAAGGCCCCCACCTTCAGCCACTGCCCATGGCATTATGCACCTGACCTTTATGGCCTCTCCTGCAGGTGGTGGGCCTACAGGAAGAAAAAAACCATGTTCCTAATTTAGAATAAGCCTGACCGGGCCCCATGGGTAGAGACCCAGTCATCAGGTGCTTGCAGACAAGCCCCTCTCCCAGGCCTGGCTCCAGGGTGAGACCCTGGTACCCCACGGGCAAAGGAACACAGAGTTCCTTGTTCTGTTTTGTCCATCAGAAGTCTTTGTCAGGAAGGTCATTATGTTTAAATTTAGTTTTTGTGTAACTGTTTTCAGTTGACATATCCAGAATATGTTTTATTCGTTCAAGGCAGTCACATTTGTTCATAAATTTATTATTATTAGGCTTGAGAGTTACTGGATCCAAGCAAACAGTTACTGGAATACACCCTGTCAAAATAACAGATTTCCCAGATCTTGTTCCAGCAAGATTCAGCTCAAATTAAGCCCTGTTATAAGCAAACTTGTTTCTAAACTATGTTCATGAAATTCTTCTGTTATCTTACTAATAACCCATCCAAAACTTTGTGTTACTCTTTATTTCTTTTTCCCAGCATGCATTTAGTATGCACAGTTGGTACAGCTCAACTGGCAGCTCAGAACACCACATACAGAACACCATGGACTTTGTGAACAAGGTGAGGGATGACATCATGGAGACTGATGAAACAATGGTCTCTTTTGATGTAACATCACTCTTTGCATGCATTCCTGTTGATGATGCAGAGGTGGTCAGTTTAAGATTAAAATCAGACACCACTCTGAGCAGCACAACCACACTTTCCACAGAGCAACTGTGTCAACTCTTGAAACTGTGCCTGCTGTCAACCTACTTCACATATGGGGGCCAATATTATAGGCAGAAACATGGGTGTGCTATGGGGTCTCCAGTTTCTCCTATTGTTACCAACCTGTACATGGAGGAGGTAGAAAAGAGAGCCTTGACGTCCTTTTCAGGGACACCACCAAATCATTGGTTCAGGTATGTTGACGACACCTGGGTTAACATTAAATCTCAGGAAGTCCAACATTTCACTGATCACATCTACTCTGTGGATAAATATATAAAGTTCACAAGAGAAGATGTAAAAATGGCAGGCTGGCTTTCTTGTACTGTGAGGTCTCAGTTTCTGATAGAGGACTTTTGCAAACTGAGGTGTACCACAAATCCACCCACACAGACCAGTATTTGACTCCTATCACCCTTTGGAGCACGTTAGGAGTCATCAGGACTCTGTACCACAGAGCAGACAGCATCCCCACTAACTCGGGAGCCAGGCAGAAGGAGAAATCCCGCACAAGACAGGCTCTAGAGCAATGTGGATATCCTAACTGGGCCTTCCTGAAAGCAGAGAAGAAACCCAAACAGGACTCCAGCCAGCCATCAGGTGAAAAAGAGGAACCCAGACCCAGACCAGTGGTCATTCCATATGTTGCAGGAGTATCAGAGAAACTGAGACATTTATTTTCTAAACAAAACGTCCCAGTGGCTTTTAAACTCCAAAATACATTATGGCAAAGATTGGTTCATCCCAAAGATCCAGTCCCCCGGCACAAACAGAGTAATATTGTGTATGCTGTTCAGTGCCAGGAGGGCAGTGATCAGTCTTAAATTGGGGAACCTAAACAGCCATTGGCCAAAAGGATGGCTCAGCACAGAAGATCAACATCATCAGGCCAGGATTCTGTGGTCTACACTCCTCTCCAGACCAGTGGTCACTCTTTCAGGGATGAAGATGTTCACATCATTGATAGAGTGGAATGATGGTTTGACAGAGGAGTAAAGGAGGCCATCTTTGTGAAAAGATCATCAGGACTCTGTACCACAGAGCAGGCCCCAGTTAGGATATCCACATTGCTCTAGAGCCTGTCTGAAGTTAGTCACTCTTTCAGGGATGAAGATGTTCACATCCTTGATAGAGAGGAACGATGGTTTGAGAGAGGAGTAAAGGAGGCCATCTTTGTGAAAAGAAACCGTCCATCATTAAACAGGGGTGGAGGCCTCCGTGTTCAACTGTCCCCTCTTACAATGCTGTGATTGCTAGTATCACTCACCCCCTGTGAATAGCAAATAGCCATCAGTGTGGTAAGGATCCATGGTTAGGCTGATGGTCTTCCTTGATGATGTGAGCAGCTGGTTTTGGCTGTCAGCAGCAAACTGGTTGAACCCCTATGAGAAGGTGCTATTTATAAGATTGAGCTGAATACAGCACCTCAGACTGAAGAAGTCTTTTGGATGAAATACAAAACGTTTCTAATTTTTTCATTTGTTTGTTTGTTTTTTGAGTGTCCAGAGGACCAGATTTAACTTTTTTAGATCACTGCTTATAGTTATAGGGAAAGCTAGGGTTATTTTTATTCTCATCTATTAAAGATTAATAATATAAAATTCTAGCTTTACGTAGAGCTTTCTTATACAGTATGTTAGACTATTTCTCCAAGTTAAATAAAATCATTCCATGTTAGTGGAGTGCCATTTTCTCTCCTGCTTTCTAGATGCTTGTTTAACAGCATAGTGGAGAAAGAACTGGAAGTTGCAGAAATGCAGATGTTGAGGTTCTCCTTAGGAGTGACAAGGATGGATAAGATTAGGAATGAGATCATCACAGTTACAGCACAGCTTGAACAAATGGGAGATGAAGTTAGAGATGCCAGACTGAGATGGTTTATACATGTCAAAAGGAGGGACAGTAGAAGGATGTTAGAAAGGCAGCTGCCAGGAAAAAGGCAAAGAGGAGACGGATACAGTTAAAGGTTGTTTTCACACCTGATAGTCCGGTAGACTCGGTTCGGTTGGGGACCAATATTCGTAACATTTTGTTTACATTTGAGCTGGTGCCTTTGCATTCACTCTGCACTGTGCAGTCAAGCCAACCTGTTGAGCCAACCTGTTCCCCCACTCGACTGTGGGGGCACTGCACCAAGAACTACTGAAAGAAACTACACAAAAACCTCTGAAGACACTTCTTCTTCTTCTTCTGGAAATAAAAAAATGGAGTAGCATCAAGTTTTAGCAGTTTTAGGAGTTATATTTTGTCATTTTTCAACAATGGACTCAGCATGAGCAGAAGATGAGGCAGAAGACCATGGAGAATATTGTTTTTCACACAAGGCAGCTGACGGCTCCATATAAGATAAGAGAAATGCGTGTTTGTTTGCCCGGCGTTATACTCCACTTCTTGCTTGTGGAGCGGTGCCAGGTCTGTTTACATTCACACTGTACTCAAACCGCGCTGGAGTTTTCTTCTACCGAACCGAGACCTAGGTTTTAGCCCGGGCCAGAGTTCACCTTTTTGTTCCGTGACAGAGTTTGATGGCACGTTCACACCTCCCCAAACGAACTGGACTTCCTAGGAAAACGAGCTAGAGTTTGATTAAAGTGGACTAAACAGGGCTGGTGTGAATGCACCCAAAGAGGATATGGAGATGGAGTGAGGACAGAGGATGGAGAGGACAGTGATGGAGGAAAATGACTCGCTGAGGCGACACCTGAAGAGGGGACACACACACACCTCACAAGTTTATAAAAGTGTAAACAAGTCATATGCATAGTCAGGTTTTGTATACAGCTATTCAATCTTATCAAATCTATCTACATTTTTATAATCTCTTATCCTCTTTAGATTTAATGTACTTGATGTTATGCTATGCTTTTCACCAAGCTAACTCCTGTACAAGCACCTTGCAATTGGTTCTGAAATTTTGTTGTACTTGGGACAATGACAAAACAAATATTGTTGTTACCTTTTTAGAGCAATAAGAAGTGGTAAGATATTCTAACAAAGTTGGTTTGTGAAACAAGCCAGCTGTGAACAGCAGCAATGTTAGATGTCAGAGAGCGTTCAGTGTCATTACAGCACCTGGTTTATAATGAGTAATTTGTTCATTCACAGATTCTTCTCATACTCGAATTGGATGATGTCCCCATTTCCCTAGAGAAGTCAAAGTGACCTTCTACTAACAGGACAGTCATTCTGCTCATCAGGTTGCCCTCCTTGTTCCCCACATACAGGTAATGCACAGAATACAGCATGTATGTACTGTTTAGTCTTTTCTGTTAGGTGAACTGACTGTGACATTCCTCTCTGGAGGCAACTGAGCCACTGCCAGTGAGCAAAGTGATAATTTACTTTTGAAGCATTTTTAGCACATAGAACATTACTAAGCTGAAATAGATTGGTATGTCCATCTTTGGGTCCAGTGCACCAAGACAATTACAAAAGGAAGCCATGCATATCAGTCATGTGCTGGTTGGAAATCAACCCGACCATCACTTTTCACGTAATGCATCCACATAACCTTGTTTAGGAATTTGGGCACTGGCAGTTCTTTATTGCTCATCACCTCTAACTCATTATAGACTCTGTCACCTTTCATTTATAAAGATCTCCATAGTTTTTTTGTTTCATGTGACAAATAAAGACCCATCATTACACTGCCTTCATGTTGGAGTTTTAGACAAATATCATCTTCTGCAGAAAAGGGATGAAGTTCAATTCAGATCAGTTTATTTATAAAGTGCTAAGTCACAACATCATTTGTCTCAGGGCACTGTACAGAAACATTTGCATACATTATAAAAGCCAATTATTAAAAATTATCTATCTAAGGAAGCAGCAGATTGTGTTGAATCTTCACTTCGTCACAGTCTCCCATCCTGAGCAAGTACATTGGAGCAGTGGAAAGTAACCCCCCCTGTTTAAACAGTAAGAAACCTTTAGCAGAACCAGGCTCAGGACAAGTGGCCATCTGCTTTGACCAGCTGGTTTGAGAGGACAGGAAGGAGAGACAAAGACAGAATGACAGGTGCAGGTGTACTTCCTACTGGAAGAACAGCAAAAACACATGTTAAGAAAGAAATAATTACAAATACAAAAAGATAGAGCAAGTAAAAATAGAAACAGAGTTAGGAAATGTCATCAATTTGTCTACCAGCAGTCTAAAGCACAGGAGTCACCAACAAGGTGCCCGCGGGCACCTGGTCGCCCGCAGGGACCACGTGAGTCACCGACGGTATGTTCCAAAAATACCACTCATCATCAAGGAGCACCGCCTAAAAAACATCATTAATTATGTTTTTTTTTATTTAAGTAATAACATTTGCATGGATGGAGATTTGAAATGAAAAAAAATAATGAAAACTTTTAGAATAAAATGGTTTGCATATACAGCTTAGCAACATTGTCTGGAGTCAAAGTTCTGAACGACGTGGAGATGCACTGAGATCTGCCAGCGGCACAGCTACAAACTATTTTTACCTCCATGAGTAGAGGGGAAAATGGCAGAAATGTTTAAGAAAACTTTTTTTTTCACAGTGATTGGGAGGAAAAGTTTTTTATTTTTGTGTATTTATTTATTTATTATGATTTTGAAAGACAAATGCATGCATGTCTTATTTGTGGGGCGACTGTGGTGACATCAAAATGCTGCAATGTGGTGCGACACTTCACCAGCTAACGTTACCTTTAATGCTAACTTCCTGCCTAGCTGGGCTTAACAGGCAGAAAAGCACAGGGAGTTAAAGCCAGCTTTGGGCAAACAGCAATCTTTTATCATGAGGCATTTCCACATTTGGAGGTCTTGATAGATGTTAGAAAGCCCACATTGTTTATGTGTAGTTGTTCAGCGCGAGTTTGTCAACACCAACAGGGAGTTCTCTTATGATGGTATGTATGAACAGATTTATTTTGTTTGAACTGGGCTGATCCTTGCCGTGATAAAAGTTTTGTTTGCAATAGGAAATGTTTCAGTGTTGTCAGCTGTGTCCAGGTAAAATAAATTAATTAATAGGGCTGAGATTTGTTTAGTTTTACTAAAGATGAGGACCAAAACCAAACTTTATTAACAAACAGATCAACAAAAGACAAGAAGAGCAGGGAGTAACTGCAGCTCGAGTGAGAGAGAGAAATCACAACAGGACGATGAAGAACTGCCTCCAGGCTCAGTTAAGCTGGTTTACACTTGACACGTTGATATTGCACAAGGGTGCATGTGCCAAGGGTTCATCCAAAGTAAGATGTTTAAGAATTGATTGGTGACCTTTCAGAGCTGGTTATGAGTTGTTTTGCTAATATATTAAAACTCAAATCAATCTGCTGGCTCCTCAGATAAATTGTGTTAACTTACTTTATATAAATGAATGTTTCTGTTCAGATGACTTCTGTTGTAACTTGGAGCTTTATGAATAAACTGAACTGAATTGATTTGTGAACAAAGACTTTCAGTCTTATGTGTGTAATAAAATATTATGATCAACTGTATGAAATGCAGCACTGAGGTCTAACAGGACCAGTGTAGAAACCAGTCCATTGTCTGAGGCCATGAGAACTTTCACTGGTGCTGTTTCTGTGCTATGATGAGCTCTAAATAATTAAAAACAATGTTCATATTTATAATAAGATTATACCAGGATGACCCCAGTTTTTCATCTTAAACTTATCAACTTCTAAAGAGTATCTGAAACAAAAATCTTATTTTCTTTGTTAAATCGTAAATTTTCAGTATCTAATACTTTTGGAGGGGATTATGATTATATTATGTCTCTGTTTTAGATCAGTGGAAGACTTATAGAAGAGGAGAGAGGAGGGACATCGACTAATAGAAGGAAGACTTAAAGCGAGAAGAAAAATACAAAGACTGATAGAAAAGAGTGAATGAGAGCAGAGGAAAATAGGAAGACTGGTAGAAAGAAGAATAAAACAAAGAGAAGGAAAAGAGCAGAGGAGTGTTACAAAGAAAAAGGAGGAAAGGAAAGAAGAAAGATGAGACTGAATGACATGATGCTCTTTCAAAGAAGAGAAGTTTCATATTACTGATTAAATTACCAGCAGAGTTTTCATTTCTACGTCCTGGTCGGCTCTTCAGATTGTTGCTCTTCAGTTAATGTTCAAGTTTATCTGTCTCATGTTTATTATGATGTAAAATATTTACAATGAAAGTTCAAGAAATGAAGTGATGAAGTGGTTTGACTGGTAACGTGTTGAGTGAAGATGGAGTGTCTGTATACTGGTGAGATGTTACGGCTGGTTCAAGTTGAGAGGACAGAAGTTCTTCCTCTGAGCTGGGCGTCAGGTTCATGTACTTCTCTAACGCAGCAGTGTGAAGACGCAGTTGTTTGAGTGACGATGAAACAAGTGGAAGAACAAATCAAAAGAAAATAAGAAGTATATAATCATATTACTAAATTGTGTCTTATTTATCATGTTTTAAGTATTTCTCTTTACTATTATCTGCACTCTTTCAGTTTTGTTCATAATCTTTTCTGCTCTTCGTCTATTCCAGACCTCCATGACCACCATGATGGTTCTTCAGACAGAGGAGGCCTCGCAGAACCAGAGATGAACTCATGTCAGTGGACTACCTGACCTTCACTCACCTCACACATACACACAATATAAATACACAACAGCTACAAAACAATACACTGTGTACTTATACACACCTATGTAAGTACATACATGTTCTCATTCACTCACAAGTTATGCACGTTTACTTACTAGTATATACCTTCGACCCTCCTCCCCAGTTTTACTCTATTACTACTATTATTACTTTATTCATTGTATTACTCTTTGGAAATGTTAAAAGTGTGGAGAGACACATTCTTGCTGTTATATTTAATTTTTTTTGTTTAAACATGAATAAATATGTAAAAATAAATAAAAATGTAACTGTCCCCATTTTTAATTTCATCTTGATAAAATTTCATTGTTTTTGGTCTCCGAGTTGGAAATGTCCCCAGATTTACCTTCACAAATCTGGTCACCTTATCTTAAATGCACCATAGCTGATCTGACACTAGTGAACCTACCTCTCTGTGTGTAAAAATGTCGTGCTGCGTGTATTAGTTTTTTTTCCTCTCCCAACACAGACAGAATCTTGCCGTCTTTTGGATGAAAGTGTAAGGATGGTACCATTTGCTGGCTCGGTTTGTGTCTGTGTTTCCCTTGTGTGTTCTCTTTAGTTTAATTGGTGCCACCCTTGTCTCGTCACAGCTGTTTGTAATCACGTCTCGTCCTGTCCTTGTATATAAGCCGTCTGCTCAGTCTTGTCCCTGGTCGCGTCGTATTCGTTGGGTATCCTGTGTTCTCCTGCGTCTCCTGAGTTTTCCTGAGCTTCCTGAGTCCCTTCTGAGTTTCCCTCCTGAGCCTTCTATTTATGTAAGTTTTGCTGCCACGTCAGCTTATTGTTTTGTTACTTTTTATTCGTCATTAAAGTCTTTAGTTTTTTAATCTGCCATGTTGAGTCCTGTCTGCACTACTGGGTTCGTTCCTGTCCACCAAACCCTGACAGAAAGACAAAACATTTCAAGAAAAATTAACAGACCAGCGTACCTGACTTAACTTTTGTTTGATTTTTCTACCTAGATTACTGAGCATGAATCAGGTTGTTTTGAACCACTTTGGCCATGACTGCCTCAAACGAGTTGGCGGGGGAGAGGGCGGACTCCAGAAACCAGCATAGCACTGGTTGATCCACTATGGGAATGTGCTGATAATAAGACTGAGTTTGTTGCAGCTCCTCGGACTAATGAAGCCTTTTGGATGAAAGATGAAACATTTCAACAAAAAGAAACCATCCAGAGGACCTGACTTAACTTTGTTGGACTTTTCTACCTGGATTATTGAGCATGGATCAGGAGATTTCACCAGTGCTGTTTCTGTGCTATGGTGAGTTCCAAACTAGAGGATGACATTTTTTCTGGAGTACCGCGGGTCCCGTGATTCCGGCAGGATTTCAGCGGGACTGGAGTCAACCTTATTATAACTTACGTGACCAGGACGTGACAGGAGTTTAACAGGAATTTAATAGGAGCAAACAGGAGCGGGAACCAACCAATAAGCAAAAAAGAAAATGAAATAAATAAATGGGCGCAGCTATTTTGTAGGTTTTTTTTTTTCAATAAACCTTCACTTTAACACAAGTCAAAAGAACTACATAGCCTAGAAGTCAACGTTCCAGCCGAAGCTTTTCACCAAGCAGCGAAGTCACCAGCAAAGAAACCGAGTGGCTGAAATATTTTTTAATGCAATGTAAGAAGTATCTGTCTGTCAATTGTGGAAATCGGAAATTACTTATTTACTTATGGTGGGTTTAAAATCAATTAAATTAATCAGTTTATGGTGTTTACTCCATTTCATTATAGATGTGTGGTCACATAGAGACAAGGTGGGTGTGGTAGTATGACGTAATTTGTTTTGGACAACGAGTAATGTGGGGTAACTTGTTTTGAACAAAGACGGGTGTGGGGTTTCACATTCTAGGAGCAGTTAGAAACTCTCCCAAAAGATACAGATAGTTAAACCATTTCATCACTCTGAGGAGAAGGGGCATAGGAGGAGCTCGATGTCATGGCAACAGTATGAGTGAGCAGATGATTATCCAATCGAAAGAAGATCCTCCCCCAAAGGGGGACAGGCTTAGGAAAGGTTTATAACTATGTGTAATGAGGAAGTAAAGTTAGACATTCCTGGGTGGCCATCTTTAATGACCTCAAGGTGACATACTCTGTCTGTCTCCTGAAATGCATTTCAGTCTGTGTTCTGTTTTACTGTTTTGTCTTGTGCTTTAACTTTGTTTAAAATAAATCCTCTAAAACTAAGGTGAAGTCTCCGGAGCAGTACCTGTCCGATCAAATGAACACGCAGAGGGAAAACTGGTCTCCCTCAACACTATTAAACTCACTGAACGGGCAGGAAAGTGTCAAATAACCCTGAACTTCACAAGAGTTGTGTTGGTGCAAGCTGTGGTGGGAGTTGGACCTGCTTTGTTTACCATCAGTAAATGAACAGACTCAAACAGCACATTTTTCTTCACCTTGTCCCTTTTAATTTAAAAATTATGCTCTGCTTTGTTATGTGGGTTTTTAGGCTAAAATCTTCATCTGTTGCTGTTTGTAATGTTAAAAAAAAAAAACCTCTTCCTGGTTAAAGTGCACGCATTCTCCGGTGAAAATATCTCTATTTTTATATTGTGACGTCCTACTGGATACTAGAATCAAGGAAAACCGTGAATAACCATCACTTTATTGCGTAAATAGTTACTGTCGACCACAAGCCATGTCAGTACAACAACAAACTCGTTAGTGAAAGCATTCTCTGGTAAAAAAAAATCTGGTAAAAAAAAATCCCAATTTTTATATGAAATATTAGTTGCATATATATTATAATAATTGTTTTAATTTTAGATTTAAGATATGATGTGTACAATATTTTGTTCAATTTTAGGCCAAGAGTTGATTTATCTCAGTTCATTTCTTCACACCAGGGGCGATTCTAGAAGCCCTTTTTAGGGATCTTAGCCCCCCAGTGTTGAGAATGGCTCTTGGCTTGAACAACACAGTGTGTATTAGCATTAGAATTATTTTAGGGGGGCATATTGGTGCGAGGTCTGTGGGTCCTCCCCTACAACTTTTTGAATAAAGTAGCTGCTATTTCGCAGAGGTTAGTGGCGCAGAGGTTAGAGAGGTGGGCTTGTGATCCGAAGATCGCCGGTTCACGCCCCGGCCCCGACAACATCAAAATTGTGGGTGGGGTAGGTGAAACACCCACACTTGCCCCCACCCTCATTCGCCCCACTCTGGGCCCATGAGCAAGGCCCTTAACCCCCACCATGTGCTCCCTAAAAAACAGGTCTCTCTTGCAAATGAGTTCTCGTGGCTCAATGAGACTAACCTGGATAAATAAAGGCTAAATGAAAAAAAATAAAAAATTCCTGCATTCTGGTGTATTTTAACAGGTTTTAAAACATCTGTGTTTACCTACATAAGTAAATCTTGATTCAATAACTGTTTTATAAAGCATGGCACAAGAAGTAGCACTAAGCTTTTTGTTTGTCTTTAATTTAATTTAATTTTTCTACCTAACGCAGGAAGCTGTTAGCTCTGGAAGCAAGCTGTTAAACAGCTTTGGACACAAAGACCCTTGTCACACACTTCAAAAGAGCAGGTAAGATACATAACATCTTGTAATCTCTGCCTGGTGAGGCTGATTAAATATTTATAAAATATGATAAGGGAAATAAAAGGAAAAAATGATCTACTATAATTTATAATTGTAAAGATCACATTTTCTTGACTAAATTTCAATTGTAAATCTCCTTTTGATATTTCTTTTCCAGACGAAAGGCCAACAAATTGCAATTTGTACTCACTGTAACCCTATTTTGACTTGTGCACTGTATTCTTTCACTTTTAGGTTACACAATGCACTGGACCGGTCACTGAAGCAGGATGTGGAGAGATGAGGTGGAACACCAGACCTGCAATGATCCAGTCTGTAAATGATGCTCTGAAGTCTGGGAAGATGCACGACATCATGCTTCACCAAAACGAGCTCGTTACCTCGACCACATAGACTGAACTTCTTGAGGACATCGTCCAATGTATAATAATGCCTTTAAACATATTTATTTGTTGAGTTCTCTTGCTTGGTACATTATTTTTCTTTTTGTTGTTGTTGTTGTTTAAGCAATTTAAAACATGACAGTAATGTCACTGTTTAAAGGAAACAATTGCTCAATTAATTGGTAAAATGCAACTTTTATTTGTTGTTTGGATTCTTTCATCTAAGGTAGACATGGTGTGACCCATGCACTGGTTTTGATTTTTTGTTTTTACTGTAACTGACCTTCAAAAGAGCTAGAAACAGGGACCCAGCAGCTGATCCTCCTTAGAAAAATTATATGGACTACAGGCCATGTATTATTTGTTTTGTGCCCTTTAGTGAAGGTTTTTGTTTGGATTAAGGAAATAAATGTCTCTATTTCACCACAGATGAACTGTTCCTGTTGCCATATCTTTTGAAATAAAACTGCAGAACACAAAGTAATTTAAAAAGGAAGAAGATCAAATCAAATTCAATGTATTTCCTAAAAATTAAATGAAGAGAAAAAAAACAGGAGCAGTACAGGAGTGGGAGTTATTCTGAACAAGAGCAGGATGGGAGCAGGAGTCATGTTACCAGGAGTGTGACAGTACAGGATTTTTTATATTTTTTAACTCTGGACCAGGATTGGGACAGGACAGGACAGGAGTGAAAATCCACTCCTGTGTCATAGGGCTGGGCCATATCATATCGTTCACGATAATACCGGTAAAAAAAGCTTGCCCGGGCAAATAAATGATATCATGATATGCTAATTTCATGACGTAATATGTCAAGCGCCCCACCCCGACAAATGTGAAAGAATCATTGAGTTGAAGAACATCTCTGCAAAATGAAGTGTCGAACATTTTCTAATTATTTTAAAACAATTTATATTGAAATATAAGCTTCTGTTTTTTGTTCATATATGTGAGCATCCAATTCCAGACAGTCAGTGCCTCACCCTTCACAAAGCTCACCGCACGTCACTACTGCATCGTCTGCAAACTCTACAATATGACAGCCTGGATGGGTAGGTGGACAGTCTACAAAGGTGGACAGTGAGCAAAGTGAACAGGAGGGGGCTCAACACACAACCCTGAGGGGAGCCAATGCTGAGGGTTATAGTTGTAATAGTTATAGTTATAGTTGTATAGTTGTATAGAAGTTGTGGATCCTCACAGACTGTGGTCTGTTTGCTAAGAAGTCCAGGACCCAGTTGTATAGGGAGGGGCTTAGTTCTAGTGTGAGTAGTTTGTCCATAAGAGTCTGGGGAATCATTGTGTTGAAGGCAGATGAGAAGTCCACACAGAGCATACGAACGTAGGAGTCCTTCTGCTCCAGGTGGGTGAGAGTAGTGTGGACCACAGAGGAGATGACATCTTTTGTTGATCAAATCTTACGTTATGCGTACTGGTGAGGGTCCTCGCTGATGTCGATGATAGCTTTCATGTGGGTCATGACCAGTCTTGCGACGCATTTAGTAACTATCGGGGTGAGGGCTACTGGATGGTAGTCATTCAGACCTATTGCTGCAGATCTTTTTTTATACTTTAATTTTTATTGATTTTTGCAAAGACAAATACACAAAAAAACTTAACAGTGGACGACATCAGTCTGGATTTTTCTTCAGACAGCATTTTAAAATCATACATTCATTAACAATTCAGCTGTATTTACATTGTTGTGTGTGCTACCTAAGTACTTTCAATCTAAGAATGTTGCACCTTGCACTCTCTGTTCATACACACCTTGAATGTCAGGTGCATATGATCAATTTTGTCACACAATAATGTAAATGGGTATTGTCACAGTCATCAGATTTGGAAATGTTTGCAACAAAAGTCTTTCTTTTGAAAAAAAAAAAAAAATATATATATATATATATATATATATATATCCATCCATCCATCCATCCATTTTCTTCCGCTTATCCGGGGTCGGGTCGCGGGGGTAGCAGCCTAAGTAGGGAGGCCCAGACTTCCCTCTCCCCAGCCACTTGGGCCAGCTCTTCCGGGGGAATCCCAAGGCGTTCCCAGGCCAGCCAAGAAACATATTCCCTCCAGCGTGTCCTGGGTCTTCCTCTGGGCCTCCTTCCGGTGGGACGTGTCCGGAACACCTCACCAGGGAGGCATCCAGAAGGCATCCTAAACAGATGCCCAAGCCACCTCAACTGGCTCCTCTCGATGTGGAGAAGCAGCGGCTCTACTCCGAGTCCCTCCCGGATGATCGAGTTTCTCACCCTGTCTCTAAGGGAGAGCCCAGACACCCTGCGGAGAAAACTCATTTCGGCCGCTTGTATCCGAGATCTCATTCTTTCGGTCACAACCCAAAGCTCGTGACCATAGATGAGGGTGGGAACGTAGATCGATCGGTAAATTGAGAGCTTCGCCTTTTGACTCAGCTCTCTCTTCACCACGACAGACCTGTACAGCGCCCGCTTCACTGCAGACGCTGCACCTATCCGCCTATCGATCTCACGCTCCATTTTTCCCTCATTCGTGAACAAGACCCCAAGATACTTGAACTCCTCCACTTGGGGTAGGACCTCCTCCCTGACCCGGAGAGGGCACTCTACCCTTTTCCGGCT